>NC_057726.1:38040698-38129111 GCF_004010195.1 Chiloscyllium plagiosum
CCTTATAGAGGTTTACAAAATTATGAGGGGCATGGATAGGATAAATAGACAAAGTTTTTTCCCTGGGGTCGAGGAGTCCAGTACAAGAGGGCATAGGTTTAGGGTGAGAGGGGAAGATATAAAAGAGACCTAATGGGCAACTTTGTCACGCAGAGGGTGGTACGTGTATGGAATGAGCTGCCAGAGGATGTGGTGGAGGCTGGTACAATTGCAATATTTAAGAGGCATTTGGATGGGTATATGAATAGGAAGGGTTTGGAGGGATATGGGCCGGATGCTGGCAGGTGGGACTAGATCGGGTTGGGTTATCTGGTCGGCATGGACGGGTTGGACCGACGGATCTGTTTCCATGCTGTACATCTCTATGACTCTATGACTCTAAAATTGAAATACAGACAGACTGTAATGTCACACCTTTGATGCATTGACTAAGTTGAGATTTCACCCTTTTTTTTATGAAACCTTAAATTATCTCGGTAATGTGACTTCAAAGTGATTCTGGAATTTACATATTAATGAATTGAAAGCTGCAAACCATTCTAAAAGATGAAAGACTTAACAGCGATTTAGGTTTGTTCAATATATCGCATCAGTTTTATGACACTATGATCTTTTGCAATAAATTCTGTGTCCTATGATCCTGCTCCACTCGCTACCTGATGCACTTCGAAGCAGCACTTCTAAAGCGAGTACTTCCAAACAATTCTGTTGGATGATAACCTGATGTTATGTGATTTTTAACTTTGTCCACCCGGTCCAACACCAGCACCTGCACATCATATTGAAAATGGACTATAAATATCCAACTTGCATCATTTGAATTTATTACTTGAGATTTTCAGAAAATCTGGTCTGAACCAAACTTAATCTTATTTATATGCACACTAAAACTCAGGTCTGTATTTCCTGTTTGATTTTTGTCTTACAGCAAAGTACACATAGAGATAAAATGCTGTCTTGGGAAAGCAATGAGCAAAGTTAGGAATATACAAATAGGCCTTTATTAACAACTTTTTCTGAACAGCAGAGGAGAGAGAAGGAAAATGCATCAGTGAAAAATAACAAAAGAACTCTTCCTCTCCCACTCACTGTCTTAATTCTTAGCTTCGAAAATAGTCGATGAAAAATAATGATTAACTTAGAACTCAGAGACATCTGCAGCTTTACCTTTATAGTGGAAGTCAGCATATAAACTGTTGGATTCAGGTTTCAATCATGCAACTTGATTACTCAAACAATGTGCAAACATCAAATGCCTTTACCTAGCTGTCTGTATCAGATTTACCCACTACCTTGGACATCTTCTTTGTATGCTCCTTGCCTGTCGATGGTTATGATGGAATTAAAATACATATAAATATAAATTTCCTTACAATGTTAGAGTCATTGTTAATCTAGGGGGGGGTGGTGAAAGAAAAAAAACAACTTCCCTTTGGGGTAACTTTAAACCAAAATAACTACATTTCCCAAACAATGCCCAAATGAAGATTCCACTTTTAGTGAATTTTATATTAATATGAATCAGAATCAACATAAATCAACCACAAATTAACAGGTAAGTAACAGTCAAGATGAACTACAAATTATATCTAAATAGCAGATACAACAAAGATTATCTCTCAAGATTATAAGTATTTGCATTATTTCGTGCACAAATGTGGCCCAATGTGCAATTTCAGAGTCTTTTATATTAATGTCTGGTATAATAGTCTTTCACTTTTCTGGCTCGATGGATGTGGTCTTCAAGTCATCTGTTCCAGTTTTTAAAGGTCCTGGAGACAGGAGTCGCTCAACTAGCATAGCCTTACAGAATCTCCTTAGACAGGTTAAGAACAGACTTGATGGAACACATTTTACAGAGTCTTTTTTAAATGACTAATAAATCTTGTTACATATTTTGTAAGGCTCTGGTAAAATTGATGTATAACAGTGAAATTATCCATGTTCTGACCCAGTTTTCAGTCTTCTGTTCCTTTATACAAACAGCTCCTTATAAATTTCCCTTCACTGAACTTCATCTGCTTCTTTGTTTCTGGTTTAACAAGTTGAGGAAGTGTATTTTGTCTTGTTTTATTTTATGAAGAAAGATTGATGCAGAGGTGTGAGCAGTCTGCTCAAAGCGAATAACGTAAACACTTGTGAGGCATTGGGGTTTTTTTAAGTTGAAACAATAGAAGCAGCCTGAATGGGTGGGGTCATACCCTCACAGAACCAGAATTTTTAGTTTCAGCTTTCTGCAGTTGCTGGGGTCTTGAAACTGGATATGGAAGTTCTTATTCCTTCCTCTGTTACAGCTAAAAACAGGGATTCCCCTCTAGCTGCTAGAAATGCACGTGAGTCAATCTATTTTAGTGAATTTGCCTTTGCCAAGTGTGTGTTTATGGGATGTTACTATATTGAGATAGTTAGTGATGTTAATTTATATATTATATTGTTAAGCATTTTGATAGAGCTACAGTTAAGCCAATTGATTTATTTTTACTTTGTCTGTTATTTAACTATAGTATTAAAATAAACTGAATTGAATTGAATTGAATTGAATTTATTGTCACATGTACTGAGGCACAGTGAAAAGCTTTGTCTTGCGAGCAGTACAGGCAGATTACAGAGTTAAGTAGCAAAGATAAATAACAGATAAACAGTGACAAAACAAATACACAATGCAGGTGAATGTTAAGAGCTTGTAAGCCCATTCATTATTCTAACAACTTTTGATCAGTGAAACAACTCAGCATTAAGCAAAATGCAGAAGCTGAACACACGCACTATCCAGTTTCATAACAGTTTCTAGAGTAGAAACTGTTACAAAACTGGCTGGTGCGTGTGTTCAGCTTCTGCATTTTGCTTAATGCTGAGTTGTTTCACTGATCAAATTCAGTGAAATCTGGAATGCAACATTTCCCTTAAAATAAGAAAAGGTTTTGAAGTGGGCCTGGTCTGATCCATAACAAATTGAGAGCTCTTGTTCGAATCAAAATCTTTAACTCCAGGTTAGATGTAGGACTATTGGACTCAAAGGCAATGATTGGTGAATGGTGTTTGTTTTTACTTTGGCTGTTGCATTCAGTTGGTTTAAATAGGGTATGCCTGTGTAGCAATGGCTCTTTCAGTTGCTAAGAGTTTCCTGCGGGTGAAAGAAGAAGTCACTTTTGACATAAAGTGAGCAAGGCAAAGCCTTCGGAATTGGCAGACAAGTTGAAAATGGAGTTACTTGTGTCTGTGAGGAAAGGGGAAATAATTGCAGCAGTAGCTCTACATTTATAATTGCCAGGAATGCAATCAGAATCTTTGGAGATCGCTAAAATTCAATTGTAAATGAAGCAGCTTGAATTAGAGGCAGTGGCAAAGAAAAAGTAAAAGAAAGAATAGCTCTAGCAGAATAAAAAAAAAGAGAAAGGAAATAAAACAGTTTGAATTTTGATTAAAAATGGAGAAAAAGAAAGGAAGGGATAGTCCTAGCAGGAAAAAGGTGAAAAAAGGAGTGTTTTTGAACTTCGGAGGTTGGAACTGAAAACTCAAAATTGACTTAAAATGGCAGAGGTCAGGGTGAGAGATAGGAATAGTGATGAGAACAATGATGAAGAGCAATCCCATCATAGCCAAAGACTTGGTGGATATCTGTTAAAATATGTCCAAGTGTTGCCTAAGTTTGATAAGACAGTGGCTAAATAAATGAAATGGCTAATGACTATGTGGGTATTGTTGACCCAAATGAAGTTGGTAGTAGAACTAATAAGGTATTTGCATCACCATCAGAGAAAGTATCTGGGAATTTGCTGAGGTTAAAAAAATACAAGGCCTCACAAGCTATTTACTCTATTGGATTTGGAACAGACTACTTTCCACCTCTGCCTCAACCTTTCTTCATTGAAAAAAAGGACAAGATGCACCTCTTAAAGCTATAGTATCATCACTAGCTTTGTGACATTCATATCATAACTTCCTTCCTGTTGTTTCAGTTTCCAGATCAAGACTTATGAGGTCATATGGGCTTATATTCAAGAAGATTGATGTGAGCTTAAAAGTAACTAAAAAAGCAATTAAAAATTAATCTTCCAGATCCATATTGACTTCCCTGTCTGGTAAGTCACAAGCTTGAGAACATTGTTTGTAGTTCTTGATTAATCCGTTTACTGATGCATGTAAATGGCCTGTAGTCAATGAAACATAAGATTCCAATTCTTCTTTTCAATTCTTCTCTTTTGCTGATTGTTCAACATGCATGACAATATACCTGCTGTAGCTTGATGTTTTGCTTGAACATCTAGTTTGTCTTTGTACCTTTTTAGTTTCAAGCTAAAACTTGTACTCATGGTAACATTATTGCCAGTTCCTTGGCATTCACTGATGTTGCCAATAGTTTATGGTCTCTTTTCAATGGTAAACTTCTGAATGAGTATTATGTGAAAATTAGTTGTAAGTCCATGGCACTGTTAGTACTTCTTTCTCAATCATTACTCATATTTTCTCTGTTTCACTTAATGATTTGGGTGCACAGACTAGGCTTTCCATCTTCCTGGATTTGAAAAAGCATTTCTCCTAGCCCAGTTAAAGATACATCTGCTGCTATTACTTTTTTATTTCCATAATGGATTTAGTCTTTTGTGGAACTTCTTGTGTTCCAAAAAGTTACAATTTTAGTTCACAGTCAGTTCTCTTCTTGTAAGGTTTTCATCACAACCATGACTTTTTATTATATCCATGCCTGATTGAATCATGAACTAGAATGTCATCCACATAACAGGTAATGCCTTCTTAGTCCTTCTGACATAGAGTCATACAGCACGGAAACAGACCCTTTGGTCTAACCAGTCCATGCCGAACATAATCCCAAATTAAACTAGTTCCACCTGCCTGCTCGTGATCCATATCCCTCCTAACCTTTCGTATTCGTGTATTTATCCAAATGTCTTTCAAATGTTGTAATTGTAACTGCAGCCATCACTTCCTCAGGATGTTCACTCCACACTCCAATCACCCTCTGTGTAAAACATTTGCCCCTCATGTCCGTTTCAAATCTCTTTCATCTCACCTAAAAATGTGACCATTAGTCTTGAAATCTCCCATTCTTGGGAAAAGACAACTACCATTAACTCTCTCTATACCTCTCATTGTTTTATGAACTTTTATCAGATCACCTCTCAACCTTCTATGTTCTGGTGAAAAAAAGGTCTCAACCTATCCAGCCATTCTTTATAACTCAAACCTTCCATACGCGGCAACATCCTGGTAAATCTCTTCTGAACTCTCTCCAGCTTAATAACAGCCTTCCTATAATTGGGTGTCCAACACTGGATGCAATATTCCAGAAGAGGTCTCACCAGTGTCCTGTACAACCTCAATATGACTTCTCAACTCCTATACACAAAGGACTGAGCAATGAAGTCAAGCGTGGCAAACATCTTTTTAATCTTCTTGTCTATATATGACTCAATTTTCAAAGAATTATGTACCAGCATCCCTAGGTCTCTTTGTTCTACAACACTACCCAAAGTCCTATCATTAATTGTATAAGCCCTACCCTTATTTGTTGTTCCTCACTGCAACACCTCGCATTTATCCAGATTGAACTCCATCTGCCATTTTTCAGCCCATTAACCTAACTGACCAAAGTCCCTTTGTAATCTTACAAAACCTTCTTCAGTGTCTGCTATGATACCAATTGTGGTGTCGTCCACAAACTAACCATACCTTCTATATTCTCATCCAAATCATTTATATACATGACAAACAAAAGAGGACCCAGAACCGATCCCTGGGGAACACCACTGGTCACAAGCCTCCAGTCCGAAAAGCAACCCTCCACCATTATTCTCTGTCTCCTGCCATTAAGCCAATTATGTATCCAATTGGCAAGCTCACCCTGAATCCCATATGACCTAACGTTATTAGTTCATCGACCATATGGAACCTGGTAGAAGGCTTTACGAAAATCCAAGCAAACAACATCTATTGCTCTGCCATCATCGATCTTTTTGGTAACTTTCTCAAAAAACTCAATCAAGTTTGAGAGACAAAATTTCCCTGCACAAAACCATGCTTACTATACTTAAATCAATTTTTGCCTCTCTAAATGTCCATAAAACCTCTCTTTTATAATCACCTCCATCAATTTACCCACAACCAAAGTCAGACTCACAGGTCTACATTTCCCTGGTTTCTCCTTATAACATTTCTTAAACAAAGGTACAACATTAACCACCCTCCAGTCAACAGGCACCTCACCTATACTTATAGATAATGCAAATCTTTCTGCAAGGGGTCTCGTAATTTCCTCTCTTACTTCCCCCAGCATTCTGGGATACATTAGATCAGGTCCCAGAGATTTATCCACCTTTATATTCTCGAAGACCGCCTGAACTTCCTCTTCTGTAATGTGACTGTTTTTAAAACATCAAAGTTAATTTCTCTACATTCTTTAGACTCTATTTCTTTCTCCAAAGTAAAAACTGATGCAAAATATTCATTTAGTATCTCTCCCATCTCCTGGAGTTCAACACAAAGACGAACCTCCTTGATCTTTAAGAGTCCCTACTCTCTCGCTAATTACCAAAATGTATTTGTAGAATCACTTGAATTATCCTTAACCTTATCTGCCAATCCTACCTCATAACTGGTCCATGCTTTCCAGATTTCTCTCTTAAGAATGCCCCTACACCCTTTACATTGATTACGAGATTCAATTGAACCAAGTTGTCTATATTTAAAATAATATTCCCTTTTATTCTTGACTAGAAACTCAATATCTTTATTCATCCATTGTTCCTTAATCTTACCAACCTTACTCTTCACTCTAACTCTCATCATCACACTCTTAAATGCCTCCCACTTGTCAGATGTCCTTTTATCTGTGAACAGTTCATTTTACTCAACTTTTGAAAGTTTTTATCTCATACCATTAAAAGCTGCCTTACTCCAGTTAAAAGTTTTAACTTTTATGGAAGGTTTATCCTTTTCCATAACCATTTTGAAACTAATAGAGTAACGATCGCTACACCCAAAGTATTTCCCCACTTTTACTTCAGTCACCTGCCCTGCCTTATAACCCACAAGATGGCCCAATTCGGCTCCTTCTCTAGTATGAGCATTCACATATTGATAAAGAAAATATTCTTGAACACATTTGACAAATTGTTCACCATCCAAATCCAAATGGTAGTCCCAATCAATGTTTGGAAAATTAAAATCCCCGCATTATTACAACCTTATTATGCTTACATATATCTGAGATCTCCAACATTTTTGGTTTTCAATTTCCCTCTTACTATTGGGAAGCCTATAGTACAATCCCATCAAAGTGATCTTTCCTTCCTTATTTGTGATTTATACCCACATATTTTCACTGGTCTATTTTTCACAAATATCTTCCCTAGTTACAGCAGTAATGTACTTCTTAATCAAAAACACCACCCGCCCCCTCCTTTCTTGCTTCCTTTTCTACCCTTCCTATAGAATCTAAAACCCGGAACATTGAGCTGTCAGTCTTGTCTATCTCTTGGCCAAGTTTCTGCAATAGCTATGTGCATCATTGCTTTTTGAAAAAAAATGGAAGTACTAATATCATATCTTCCAAATGCTGTGATAACTATTTTTAGTAGCATTGATTCTTCACCCAGAGGTAGTTGGCAAAAGCCACTGTTAGCACCAGGTTTGGTTAGAATTGCAAGCTTTGCCATACCCTCCCTATGGATGTTATGGATGTTTCTCTCCACTGCTTTGTTTAATTGTCCGAGGTGAATTTAATTTGCAGTAAACCTGTCAGTTTTGGTCCTTGCACCATGCCGAACAACCAATTAATTGGCTTTGTCACTGGTGAAAACACTCTTTGATGAAGTATTGCCTCAACTTTGCATTTTCACTTTCTTCAAAAGTGAATGTGGAACTTTACACCTGACCTTAACATAATATGGGGTGCTCTTTCTAGCTTCACAAGGCCACTGATCAATTTTGAGAATTCTATTCTGAATCCTTTTCTTTCCTGGTTACCCAATTTGTTCAAATAATTTGAAAATCTATGCAATCTTTGTGACTTAATGATTAACTCTCTTGAATTTCAATCACATCCAGGATCACTGTGATTTCTCTCCCTTTATATTATGGCCTCATAGTCAACTGATCTTTTAGTTTGAGTTTGCTGCTCCCTGGAATGGTATGGTGGTTGGCTGGAGGAAGTCTCATTTTAGCCACTTGTGGGTTTTTTTTCTGTGAGGATCTATACTCCTGCCCAGTGTCTGGCAAGATATTTGTTTTTGTGCTTATTTACTTTAATTTCAGAAGTCCAATAATTTATCCCAAGTACGCTAATTCATTGCTTTTAGGCTCTTTAATCTCTTGAATTATACTTTATCTGATCGGTTCATCATTGTTTTTGAGTTTGACTAGTTTTTGCAGCAAAAAGGTTAAAATATTTTCTCATGGTAGAACTAAACTCTTGGCAGGACAATTTTTGTGCTAATGCAGCCTTGTTTGACTACAGCATGAACACTCTATAATGTTGGCCACCACCCTCACTTTCTGCTTTCCCTACCTCACTTTAGAAGCCTCTCAAATTGTACAATATGAATAGGTTTTCTCCACAAAGCCTCACTGTTGCCTTGAATACAAAGTCACTTCTCTTTTCTCACCCCTGCTTTGCCTTGCTAATTGGGCAGCTTTGCAACTGTCAAATCCTCCCTTCATTGCAAAAACTCTGATGCGGCCTCTTCCAAATTCTGATGACAATGAGATCTCTAATCAAGTCACCTTTCCACATTTCACATATTCACAACTATTGACTAATTGATAAGTCATGAATGAATAATTCTATGCTTGTGCCTGTTTTTCACATATGTTTATTAAATTTCACTCTATTATAATGTTTCTTCAAACACTTGAGGTAAGTATCAAAACCCTCCAACAACACATCCCTGGTAGCGGTTTCTTCATTAATACCAGATCTTGCTAAAATATCATCTGCAATGATGCCGAGAGCATGGAGAAGGCTGTTGGCCTGATCCATGTTTGCTTTAGCTGTTAGCCCCAAAGCGTTCCTACATATTATGAACCATCTGTGCTAGTCTTGCTGCTTCATGACTCATCTTGAGTCTTCCACATGCTCAAAATATTCTGATAGCAGTTCAATTGTTTGAAGGCATTTCCTAACTGCCCTGTATTTTGTGTCATCCACCTCAGGCTGCTTTCCAGTAACTGGGCTTTTTCTTCTTCCCACTGCTCAGTCCTGTTGCTGCCTGGTTTTGCCTTTGGTGAAATGCCATGTTGGTTTTCTTCTGTTGCTAGTTTGGTCATTGCTGTCACCATCTGTACCACAATGCTGGCAGTTGAATGAGGTTGTGTCCATGGTAGAATTTGGAGTGACTGCTAAATCTAAGCTGTTGTAAAATTACCTTTTATTGAACAGTCTGCTATTTACATTATTAAACGTAGCATGCAGCTGTTCGGAAAATAATCTCTTTTCAGAATTTGCAGTTATATGATTTCTTACATCAATGGTGACACAGCTGGAATGAGAAGTTGAAGTGAGACCCCATCTACTTGCTTCAATGAATGTAAAAGATCCAAAGACACAGTTTTGAAGGAGTTGTCCTTGCTGACCTAGTCAATATTTATCGAGCAAACATAATCACAAAAAAAAAGATGATCTGATCATTACCACATTGCTGCTTTGCTGAATACCATATTTCCTACATTATAATATACCACACATTTAAATATATGGATACAACCATATGGAAAAGTGCTTCATTGGTTACAAAGCACTTTGAGACATCTGGTCTAATGTGAAAATCTCCATATAAATGCAAGTCTTCCTTTTAACAGAATTGCACCTGCTTTCCATTTGCTTGCACAAACAAAATATTTTTGCCAAATTTGTTGAAAATGTTATTTTTTTTTAATGTGTTAGGAATAGTCTAGCTTTTGTTGTTTCACATAAAACCCATTAACTTAAAATTCAATTTGATATCTTGAAGCACAGAAGTTGAGAACTGAAATTATTTTTTGCACTTAATGTTGGCAAGGTAGCCTTGTGCCAGTTGAACATTTGAATTTGGAAACTGTAAGAATTGCGACCTGCACGTTTTAGTCAATCCAGAAAAGATGGGGAATGATATGAAGAGAAGGACAGAGTATGGGCGTTACAGCACTTGATTTATTGTTTGTTTGTTTTTGTTTCACATTCTTTGGACCTAGGTCACTTGGGAGATAGTTAACTACAGAAATCAATTCTTCTATGAGCAAAAAGAAACATGATTATGCCCTGTCATAAATATATAATTGCATCTAGTTAGAGAATAAACTTTCCAATCATTTAACATGTAGTATCAGAGCTAAATGAGGTTGTACTTGTATAACATTGTAAGCATAGCTAAGTATCCCAACCCATTTCACAGAATGAAAAGTCAAACTGAACAGCAGTTGGGACAAGAATTAAGGAATTTGGGTAGACAGACTTTAATAAGGCTTTTGAAGATGGAGAAAGATACAGGAGGTAAGTGTTTGTGAAAAGGCTTACAGATTAAAGAAAAAAATCTTATTCACCTGATAATGGAGTGAAAAGAGAGGAGAATATATATTAGGACTAAATTCAAGGCACAAAGTAATTTAGAGATGCACAAGGTGAGAAGGGGTTGCAGAGTTCAATGGCTGGCATCAATGATGTTTATGGCAGTGCACAGGATGCATCTTGGGGGTGGAAATGGCCAGTTTATTTTGACGGTTATTTTGTAAGTGTCAGCTTGAACTGCCCAATCTCTTCCATGGAGCAGAATCTTCTAGTTCATAAATAACAGAGACTTTTAACCACAAAATCTACTTAGACCTTCTGAAACCAAAGGACGATACATCCCAAGGCATTGTCAAGTCCCTGAAGGAAAGTTCTGAATTGCATTTTCCAATTTATGTTTAAAAACTGTCAACAGTTTACAATGTGGATCAGCCAGCATTCACTGATACTTTTAAGAGATATCCAGTTAATCATGATTATCTGGCTAGCACTTCAGTGCTAACATTATTCCTTGGCAGGATACAGCTCAGGATGAACAAAATAGCAGACATTGTATTGGTATAAATATAAGCCATCAAAAACAAATTTAGAACAGACATTGAGAAAATTGCTTTTTTACTCAGAATGACAAACATCAGGAATAAACTATCAGGAAACATAATACATCGGCATACAAAACATAATTAGATACTTTTGGAAATTTAAGAAAATGGAGGAATGAGCTTCAGTTGGTCCAAAGGTCCTTTGTCACCACTACTTGATATTCTTTTTGTATAAAAGAAGATATTTTAGTCTTTATCTTTTCAACTTGGTTATTTAATAATAGTTTAAAGAAGTGAACATTCATTTATTCCAGGAATTGTCCTACCTGATCAGAAAGATTTTAAACTTGTCAAATCTCAAATTTCAAAAGGTAGTACTATATTTGCTGTTGCGTTATGACAAGAAAACTCTCGCACCAGGGTGAATTCTGTAAATGCAGCATTTTCCAATAATGGCTCCACAGGATTTTAACATTACGCTGTGATTGATGGAGGATCGGACACGGCCTCTTTGACATGATACATCAAGCACTTAATTTAATATTTTATAGGTGGTGCACCTGTCTAACTTAAACAACATCATTAATTCCACCAGGATGTTTGGGTATTTTGCACAAAATTAGAAAAAGTCACTGGCCTCAAATTGTGAAATAAAAAGCAACCATTGTCAAACAAATCCTTGTAGATAGTTGACCATGTTACAGATGTTGAAAATTGTGTTGCTGGAAAAGCACAGCAGGTCAGGCAACATCCGAGGAGCTGGCCAGTCAAAGTTTCGGGCATAAGCCCTTTTCCAGTACCACAGTTTTCGACTCTCATCTCCAGCATCTACAGTCCTCACTTTCTCCATGTTATATATGTGTAGCATTCATTCCCAATACTACAATGAAATATTGACATTGATTTGAAAGATGAAGCACTTTTCATTTAAGATGAAATGCTCATTCGACTACTCATAATTTCATTTTAATTGCATCTTAAATTATAAGTCCAAAGGTTTGGACCAGTAACCAATCAGAGAATAAAGTGTTACTGAATGAACATACTCTTTGACCACTTAATAAAAATAATAGTAATCAAACCAAATTCTATCTTGAACAAAATTTCATGCCGAACAATATATTATGAGGTAGACAGAAAATAAAAAAAGAGAAATAACACTTAATTTCATAGAACAAGATAACAAGAAACAAACAAAACCAAGAGTGCTGGAGAGCATTCACAGTTATTTGTGGTTATTTCAATGTGCTGTATGGAATACAATTGAAGAGGAGTCATATTGTCCTCAAAATGTTTACTGTTTTCTCTCTATAGCCACTGCCAGACCTGCTGAGTTTCTCCAGCATCTTCTGTTTTTGTTTACAATAGAGAAGGCCCACTGTTTAATGTGCACTGTGTGATTTATCATATGCGTCAGATCACTTCTATTTTTCCAATGCAAACTTTGTTTTTCCAGTATGTAAAAGAATGAATTTCTACAACGTTAAGTAGGTTTCCTTCACCTTACCCTCAGTCTCTATAGCTCGCTCCACAGGAGATGTTCTTTCACTGAACTGAAAGTGTTGCCAAATCTCATACTTAGATTTGTAAAGCATGTGGCAAGTCTTGCACAACCCGTTGTTTATTGCTTTGGCCCCCTGAAATTGAGGGTTGAAGGACCAAGAATTATAACATTCTGAATTTGACATGACAGCATCAAACTCAGCTATATGACAGTTAGTTCAATCAGCATCTGACTTAAGCTTTATTTCCTTTGCTCCAGCAGTATGTCACTAATTTAGAGGATCTTCCACATTCCCCACTCCCTTAGTGGAGTTTATAATTTATGTACTGAATTGGATTAAAGAGTCTTATGGTTTAGGAGTTGGGAACTGAGTTTGGACTGGCCAAATCCATTCACATGTACCATATTCAGTAAGAAGATAAGACCTCCATCCATCCATCTGGGCTAAGTTGTAATCATTATCTTATCCAATTCCCTGTTTTTATATCTGTTGAAAGTGGCACTGTTGCAATTTCATGGAATATCCACTGCACCTTGGCAACTGTATGTTTTATCTATAGAATATATGGTAGCAAGGTAATTTCAACAAGTGTATTTCCTGGGGTTCAAATGACTGGGCTTTCAGCAATACTCAGGAGTCTAAAAGCAGGAACTCAGGAGAGAAATGTTGCTGAGAGAGATGGGGTGCTGAGAAGCAAGAGATCATACCAGATATCCGCATTAGGGTAAGTTGAGGAAGGAGCAGGAACAGGAACAAAAACAAATAACATTCCAAAATTCTTAACAATCGAATGACATGGTCCCCCTGTGTTGCTGACCCATGATACGAGGAGCAATATGCAAAGAAGGGCTTAGCAGATCTTTATTCCTCCTGGATCTATTCCCATTCCTTCCATTATGTATCATATTGCCCGAAAATAAACAGTTGGAAGAATGCTAGTTGTTGGGTAGCACAGTCATAGCTGAATAGCTGGATGCAACAAGAGGCAAGTTCATGATTGACAGCATCAGTAAGTGAGGGAGGATGAGATTGAGTATCTGGTTGCTAGGTATGAATTCTGGTTTCCAGGAAATGCTGTTTGGTGAATGATGGGATTGCAGTGCACTATGTAGCATAAGTCGTAATCATAGAGTCATAGAGATGCAAACAGACTCTTGGGTCCAAACTGTCCATACTGACCAGATTTCCCAACCCAATCTAGTCCCACCTGCCAGCACCTGGCCCATATCCCTCCAAACCCTTCCTATTCATATACCCATCCAAATGCCTCTTAAATGTTGCAATTGTACCAGCCTCCACCACTTCCTCTGGCAGCTCATTCCATACCCATACCACCCTCTGTGTGAAAAAGTTGTCCCTTAGGTCTCTTTTATATCTTTCCCCTCTCACCCTCAACCTATGCTCTCTAGTTCAGGACTCCCCGATCCCAGGGAAAAGACTTTGCCTATTTATCCTATTCCTGCCCCTCATAATTTTGTAAACTTCTATAAGGTCACCCCTCAGCTTCCGACGCTCCATAGGAAACAACCCCAGCCTTTCCCTATAGCTCAAATCCTCCAACCCTGGCAACATCCTTGTAAATCTTTTCTGAACCCTTTCAAGTTTCACAACATCTTTCCGATAGGAAGGACACAAGAATTGCACGCAATATTCCAACAGTGGACTAAGCAATGCCCTGTACAGCCGCAACACGACCTCCCAACTCCTGTACTCAATACTCTGACCAATAAAGGAAAGCATACCAAATGCCTTTTTCACTATCCTATCTACCTGCGACTCCACTTCCAAGGAGCTATGAACCTGCACTCCAAGGTCTCTTTGTTCAGCAACACTCTCTATAACCTTACCATTAAGTGTATAAGTCCTGCTAAGATTTGCTTTCCCAAAATGCAGCACCTCGCATTTATCTGAATTAAACTCCATCTGCCACTTCTCGGCCCATTGGTCCATCTGGTCCAGATCCTGTTGTAATCTGAGGTAACTTTCATCACTGTCCACTACATCTCCAATTTTTGTGTCATCTGCAAACTTACTAACTGTACCTCTTATGTTCGCAACCAAATCATTTATGTGAATGACAAAAAGTAGAGGACCCAGTACCGAGGCTTGTGGCACTCCACTGGTCACAGGCCTCCAGTCTGAAAAACAACCCTCCACCACCACCATCTGTCTTCTACCTTTGAGCCAGTTCTGTATCCACATGGCTAGTTCTCCCTGTAGTCTATGAGATCTAACCTTGCTAACCAGTCTCCCATGAGGAACCTTGTTGAACGCCTTACTGAAGTCCATATAGATCACATTTACCGCTCTATCCTCATCAATCTTCTTTGTTACTTCTTCAAAAAACTCAATCAAGTTCGTGAGACATGATTTCCAATGCACAAAGCCATGTTGGCTATCCCTAATCAGTCCTTGCCTTTCCAAATACATGTACATCCTGTCCCTCAGGATTCCCTCCAACAACTTGCCCACTCCCAACGTCAGGTTCCCTGGCATGTCCTTACTACCCTTCTTAAACAGTGGCACCACGTTAGCCAACCTCCAGTCTTCCGGCACCTCACCTGTGACTATCGATGATACAAATATCTCAGCAAGAGGCCCAGCAATCACTTCTCCAGCTTCCCACAGAGTTCTCGGGTACACCTGATCAGGTTCTGGGGATTTATTCACCTTTATGCATTTCAAGACATCCAGCACTTTCTTCTCTGTAATATGGACATTTTGCAAAGTGTCACCATCTATTTTGCTACTTTGTATATCTTCCATATCCTTTTCCACAGTAAATACTAATGCAAAATACTCATTTTGTATCTCCCCCATTTTCTGTGGCTCCACACAAAGGCCACTTTGCTGGTCTTTGAGGGGCCCTATCCTCTCCCTAGTTACCCTTTGGTCCTTAATGTATTTGTAAAAACCCTTTGGACTCTCCTTAATTCTATTTGCCAAAGCTATTTCATGTCCCCTTTTTCCCTCCTGATTTCCCTCTTAAATATACTCCTACTGCCTTTATACTCTTCTAAGGATTCACTCGCTCTATCCTGTCTATACCTTACATAAGTTTCATGCTTTTTCTTAACCAAACCCTCAATTTCTTTATTCATCCAGCATTTCCTACACCTACCAGCCTTTCCTTTCACCCTAATAGGAATATGCAGCCTCTGGATTCTCGTTATCTAATTTCTGAAGGCTTCCCATTTTCCAGCTGTCCCTTTGCCTGCCCCCAATCAGCATTTGAAAGTTCTTTCTCCAATTTACAACTTCAAATTTTAGATCTGGTCTATCCTTTTCCATCACCATTTTAAATCTAATAGAATTATGGTCGCTTGCCCCAAAGTGCTCCCCCACTGACACCCCAGTCACCTGCCCTGCCTTATTTCCCAAGAGTAGGTCAAGTTTTGCACCTTCTCTCGTAGGTACATCCACATACTGAATCAGTAGGTAGGGGATCTCCTTTAAATACAAATTCACTTCTGACCATCCACATCAGGTCATGAGACCTCCAGTGACACTGCTGTCAAATCTTTAGTGTTATGCCTCACATATCCAGTTGAAGGAAAAAACATCGTTATTTGGTATATATTTTGTTCACAAAGTGAAAAATTACAGGTACACTCCACCTAACTGTACTCTTACTTCTGTGTCATTAAGTGCCTCTTTATACTCTTTTGAAAACAATAGAACAAAGTAAGTTTAATGAAAATGAATTAACCCCCATTAAAAGATGAAGCCCGTTAAAGGGGAAGCATTGCTTTATATGTGTTCAGGTAACCATCCAGTCAATGCTTTCTACCTGTATATACTCAACATTAATTGTTATCATCAACCCAAGTTTGCCCTTAATGGGCTTTGCATGTAAATAAATTAATTGGAAACATAGGTGATTTGGTAGTGGTACGTAATCAGTTAAAAATGCCATGGGTGAGTTGGCAGTTGGGGAAAGAAAAGCATTCAGTTGTGTGTATGAGCACATCCAACTATATAAAAAGAAACACATGTCCAGATTTAGTAGCTGACCTTCCCAAAACCTCTCCCTCTTTACTAAGGGTAGGCCTGGAGTGTTTCCTGACCCTCTAATGGAGCTATGGTTCCTCTCCACCTGCCTATCTGCACTACTAGTGCCTCCAGCACCACATCCATTAGTCTGGATCCCTTATTCTGCTCTGGTGTTCAATTTACAAGAATTTTCACTGCAGCAATCTTTATTGTTAGTCTGTCTTTAAGAAAAATCAGGGTCTATGTATCATGTGATCTACAACAGCACTGCTTATGCATTGTGTTGTGTGCAGAGTTTGCCAGCTGTACTGAGAAGGAGAGAGCACTGAGGACATTCAGGTGAGGTGGGTAGACAAATGGTGTCCTACCAATCTCAATCTGACCAGCTATCTGCATGCTACAAATCATGGCAATTCAATATCGTGCCTATAATTTGGGACAGTTTCACGTGAGAGACCCTTTAGTGTCCAATCACTGTGCAAAACTATGGTCTAAATTCTCTCATTTTAAGGCAAGGTATTTTTTAAAGTGAGATTGATACAGTTAGTCTGCCATATCCATAGCAACTTCTCTCATGCAATCTTCCTTTCTTCATGGGTGGCACGGTGGCTCAGTGGTTAGCACTGCTGCCCTACATCGCCAGGGACTCGAGTTCGATTCCAGCCTTGGGTGACTGTCTGTGTGGAGTTTGCACGTTCTCCCCGTGTTTGTGTGGGTTTCCTCCCACAGTTCAAAGATGTGCAGATCAGGTGAATTGGTCATGCTAAATTGCCTGTGGAGCTAGATGCGTTAGTTAGGGGGAATGGGTCAGGTTGGGCTCTCTTCAGAGGGTCGGTGTGGGCTAGTTGGGCCGAAGGGCCCGTTTCCACACTGTAGGGAATCTAATCTTCATCTCATTAATTATGCAACTGGCCTCTTCTGTGTCCACTCCAAAGAATCAGCAAGAGAAGTGAAAGTGCTAACAACTGGTGGGACTTTGCTGCATTCACACTGCTGCCACTGTATTTAAAACCCAGCTGCACAACACTTCATACACTGCAAACCAGCTAGGTAACTGCTCTGATTTTCATGTCAGAGAGAAGTCAAATGCAAGTTTAGATAATAATGCAGTGCAATACATGGAACTAAAGTAGTGGATGCACCTTAGCGAGATTCTGAATTTACTGTTCAAACATGAATGGGACAACTTTTTTCCTAAAGATAAGTATCTGATTTTGTTGTATTTTCCCAAATTACTCTTCATTGCCCTCACTACTCAAGGGAGCTGAAAATTCTGCCCTTTTTATCTTAAAACGACAGAAAATAGAACCCTCTCCAATATCTATCTAATCCCTCTTTAAATGATATTATAATCCCTGTGTCAATAGTCACTTGGAGAAAGCATTCATCGTTCCAATAAATCTATCTATGAAAATATATTTTCTAACATCCCCTTCAGTAATTCATTGTATTGAAGTAATGTCTGTTTATTACTGATTTTAATTAATTAGAACAAACCACTTAACTCTCAAAGCCTTTCACAATTAACAAATCTCTAGCTTTCTCTCATACAATGAATTAAATCCAGCATTTGGTGCCTTTTTCTCATAACTATAACTGCCTGTAAACATAATATTCTAGTGGGTCTGCTATTTCTCTATGACTGTAATACAATTCCTGTAACGGTGCCCAGAACTTCTCCCAGTAGTGAAACCGAGTCTAACCGATGCCTTCTATGAATTCAATATCACAAGTTCAAGGCTATGTGTGTCGCACCAAAAGTTAAATTTCCTTTTTCAACATTTTCTATTTGTACTGAAATTTCTAAAGAGTCAATATATTTGCATCCTTAAAGATCTTCTTTCTCCGTTCGTTATCATACCTTGAAGCGATGCTTCTTACTCCAGGGAGGGGATTCAAGTTAAAGCCCAGCATGGACTCATCCGTAAGGGCTATGGGGAGAGTGCAAGTAAGTGGAGTTGAAATGCCCATCAGCCATGATTATCTGGTGGAGTGGACTCGATGGGCTAAATGGCCTTACTTCCACTCCTATGTCTTATGGTCTGCTTTTTTTCTCTCTCCTTCTCTGCTATGTGCCCAAGATGGTGCTAGAAATGGTGACTTTGTCTCCTTTTCACTATACTCCTGTATCTCTGTACTTGAGTACATGTGACAATAAAAACTAATTCTAATTCTAGCTGGCATGCCCAATTGGCCATCTTTTTTCAGGAATTCTATTAATCAGTCTTTCATATTATGATGAAAGCTGAACCCCTCAGGAATTTCAAGATCAATTTTTTTTCTCACCATCAAGTGTGACGATACCTTTGATATATATTCACTTCAGGCTATAATAAACTTCAATGTAATTGAGACAAATGAAAGATTTTTGTTCCATTGAATATGAATTTTCTAGTTTAGAGGCAGAGCAAATACATTTTAATAGTAAGTACTTTCCTGCCCAGTTACTGCTTTTACAAATTAATAAATACAGAAGAACGATAACTTGTGAACAGTAGAGCAGCCCACTGAAAAGCTATACTAATTAGAAAAAGCAATTGAATTGCTGTTTTCAGGTCCTGAAAGAATCTTCGCACTATCAGCTCTGACTCTTGAGAACCCGTGCTGTAGATCACCTCACATAAAGGCCAGAAATGCAGAACACTGATGATGAACTTCTGAACCCCGTCTGAACTTCCTCCTGACATTCGACCTATTAGGTAAACCATTTTCTTTCACTTGCACAGCAATGTCTGCATGTACACATGCTTCTCCCATTCGTCAACAGGAACTATTATCTGTGTCCATGTTATCACAAAGCTAGATCTCTTCACAGATGGCAATTTGCTTAAAATACTATAAATTACTGAAACGTACTTCAGGCTATAATAAACTTCAATATAATTGAGACAAATGAAAGATTTTTGTTCCATTGAATATGAATTTTCTAGTTTAGAGGCAGAGCAAATACATATTAGTAGTTTGAATATCTGTGGGGAACTAAGCCAAATGTTTCCATCTAAAACTTCATTGTTTTCCTCCCTAAGCACCCTACACTTTTTAATATCCATGTCAGAGTCTAAACTAGGTAGGTCGAAGTTAGAATTCTTAATTCATTGTAAGGTCTTCCTCAAAAATACAAACAGAGGAAAAGAAAGATTTGAGTAAGAGACAGCAGTCAGAAAGCAAACTAAAAGCAAAAGCTTAACTCTTTAAGTTCCCACCAATAATTAAAATCTGCAGGAATGAAATGCCACACTTATAAAATTACATTTGTAGTTTCAAAGAGGTGGTAATTATTAATAATCACACTATTAAAAATTAATTTGCATCTGCCTGCAGCAGTCCACTTGCTCTACCCTATTTAATGGGAATTCAGAAGTTAAGTACTGCAACTTCACACCCTTATATCAGTATTATTACCATCTGTCAGTGAGGCATTGATGGCATTAAGCTGATGGAGGAACAGGGAAGGTTGGACATTAACTAACACAATTCTGCATTTAACCTAAGTAAGTTCTCTGCCCAATTTATTCCAAGACAATGTTACTCTTTGTGCAAAATTTGGGACAATGAGTAGAAAGAGGTGCTGCAGAAATAAAAGTCCAACATAATTGGCTTCAGGTTGGTTTCACAAGTCGGCACAACATCGAGGGCCAAAGGCCTGTACTGCACTGGCATGTTCGATGTTCTATCTTTTGAAATTTGATTTGGCAGACCAACGGGTGCATTAAAACATTAGAGGAATTTTATTTTCTAGCCAGATAGAATTTTCTTTTTCAGTTTCTAAAACTCTTTCATGGTATCTCTAAACCGTGTTTTGGAGCTCCTAATTTCGCTGCCTGACACCACTATTCCCCTCCACCAGCATACACCAGAACCACCCAAAAAAAAGTCCAACTCCAAAGGGATAATAATGGGTTGCTCATTAGACATAATCCTGAATTTTAGTAGTTCTGGAAGACCAAGATGAGGAAGCAGGTCTGGGCAGATAAACAATGTCGAGGTGTTTTGCAAGATCAAGAGTAGTGTTGATAGGAGGAATGAATGGATGTAGTTTGTTTGGATTTTCAGAAGGCTTTCAACATAGTCCCACAGAAGAGATTAATCTGTAAAATTAAAGAGCATGGGACTTTGGATAGTATGTTGAGATAGGTGGAAAATTGGTTAGCAGACAGCTGAATAGCAGGCAGTGACTAGTGGGACACAGTGTATGTTAATATGGATTAATGATTTAGATGAGGGAAATAAATATAATATCTTGAAATTTACAGTTGACACAAAGCTAGATGGAAGAGTGAACTGTGAGGAAGATGAGTCAAGAGTGTGGTGCTGGAAAAGCACAGCAGGTCAGGCAGCATCCGAGGAGCAGGAAAATCGATGTTTCGGGCAAAAGCTCTTCATCTGAGGAAACTGGTAAAATCCACATTGATGTCATGGGTTTGGAGGGGCCCAAGGTGGAAGATGAGGCATTCTTCCTCCAGATGTCGGGTGGTGAGGGAGTGGTGATGGAGGAGGCCCAGGACCTGACGTGCTCGGCAGAATAGGAGGGAGAGTTGAATTATTTGGCCACGGGGTGGTGAGGTTGGTTGGTGCGGATGTCCCAAAGATGTTCTCTGAAGCGCTCTACAAGTAGGCGTCCTGTCTCCCCAATGTAGAGAAAACTGCACCATCCTTATGACCTATTCCATCTGTCTATCTTCCTTCCCACCTATCTGCACTCCCCTCCCCTCCGACCTATCACCTTTACCCCCACCTCCATCCACCTATTGCACTCTCAGCTACCCCCAAGCCTAACTCCACCCCTCTTCCATTTATCCCTCCACCCCCAAGGCTCCCAGCTTCATTCCTGAAGAAGGGCGTTTGCTCGAAATGTCGATTCTCCAGCTTCTCAGATGCTGCCTCACCTGCTGGGCTTTTCCAGCACCACATTCTTGACTCTAGTCTCCAGCAGAGTCTAGAATCAGTCAGGATTCCCACCCATTTTCCGAGGACTCCTTTACATGCCTCCAACACACTCCAGGGAGAAAGTGAGGTCTGCAGATGCTGGAGATCAAAGTTGAAACTTTATTGCTGGAACAGCACAGCAGGTCAGGCAGCATCCAGGGAACAGGAGATTCGACGTTTCGGGCACAGGCCCTTCTTCAGGAATGCTCCATCCACCTGGACACCCTGTGCTGGTCTATTACCCGCCTTCGATCTCTTCATTTCCAACTGCCGCCGAGGCATAAACCGCCTGAACCTGTCTACCCCCCTCCCCCACTCCAACTTCTCATCCTCACAACGCGCAGCCCTCCACTCCCTCTGCTCCAATCCCAACCTCACCATCAAACCAGCGGATAAAGGGGGTGCAGTGGTAATTTGACGCACTGATCTTTACACCGCTGAAGCCAGACGCCAACTCGAAGACACCTCCTCCTACCGCCTCCTCAACCATGATCCCACTCCCCATCACCAAACCATCATCTCCCAGACCATGCAGAATCTCATCACCTCAGGAGATCTCCCACCCACAGCTTCCAACCTCATAGTCCAGGAACCCCGCACCACCCGATTCTATCCTTCCCAAGATCCGCAAGCCTGACCACGCTGGCTGACCCATTGTCTCAGCCTGCTCCTGCCCCACCAAATTCATCTCCACCTACCTCAATACTGTCCTACCCCCCCTTAGTCCAGGAACTCCCCACATACATTCATGACACCACCCATGCCCTCCACCTCCTCCAAGACTTCTGTTTCCCTGGCCCCCAACGCCTCATCTTCACCATGTATATCAAATCCCTCTACACCTCCATCCGCCATGACCAGGGCCTCCAAGCCCTCCGTTTCTTCCTCTCCCGATGTCCCCAACAGTACCCTTCCACCAACACTCTCATTCGTTTGGCTGAACTGGTCCTCACCCTTAACAATTTCTCCTTCAAATCCTCCCACTTCCTCCAGATGAAAGGGGTAGCCATGGGCACCCATATGGGCCCCAGCTAAGCCTGAATCTTTGTTGGCTACGTAGAACAGTCCATCTTCCGTAATTACACCAGCACCACACCCAACTTCTTCCTCCGCCACATTGATGACTGCATTGTGCTCCCGCGAGGAGGTTCAGCAGTTCATCAACTTCACCAACACATTCCACCCTGACCTTAAATTTACCTGGACCATTTCTGACACCTCCCTCCCCTTCCTGGACCTCTCCATCTCCATCAACGATGACTGACTTGATACTGACATTTTTACAAACCCACCGACTCCCACAGCTACCTGGATTACACCTCTTCCCACCCTACCTCCTGCAAAAATGCTATCCCATATTCCCAATTCCTCTGTCTCCACCGTATCTGCTCCCAGGAGGATCAGTTCCACCACAGAACACACCAGATGGCCTCCTTCTCTAAAGACTGCAATTTCCCTTCCCACGTGGTTAAAGATGCCCTCCAACGCATCTCGTCCACATCCCGCACCTCCGCCCTCAAACCCCACCCCTCCAACCGTAACAAGGACAGAACGCCCCTGATGCTCACCTTCCACCCTACCAACCTTCGCATAAACAAAATCATCCGCCAACATCTCCGCCACCTCTAAATGGACCCCACCACCAGGGATATATTTCCCTCCCCACTCCTTTCCACCTTCCACAAAGACCTTTCCCTCCGTGACTACCTGGTCAGGTCCACGCCCCCCAACCACCCACCAACCCCTCCTGCCACCATCCCTTGCCACCGCAGGAATTGCAAAACCTGCGCCCACACCCGCCCCCACATCCATCCAAGGCCCCAAAAGAGCCTTCTACATTCATTAAGGTTTTACCTGCACATCCACCAATGTCATTTATTGTATCCGTTGCTCTCGATGCGGTCTCCTCTACATTGGGGAGACTGGACACCTTCGCGCAGAGCGCTTTAGGGAACATCTCCGGGACACCCGCACCAATCAACCCCACCACCCCGCGGACGAGCACTTTAACTCCCCCTCCCACTCTGCCGAGGACATGGAGGTCCTGGGCCTCCTTCACCGCCGCTCCCTCACCACCCGACGCCTGGAGGAAGAACGCCTCATCTTCCACCTCGGAGTCCTTCAACCCCAGGACATCAATGTGGACTTCACCAGTTTCTTCATTTCCCTTACCCCCACCTTACCCCAGTTCCAACCTTCCAGCTCAGTACCATCCTCATGACCTGTCCTACCTGCCAATCTTTCTTCCCACTTATCCTCTCCACCCTCCTCTCTGACCTATTACCTTCATCCACCCATCCACCTCTTGACTACCTTCTCCCCAGCCCCTCCACACTCTCATTTATCTCTCCACTCCGGAGGCTCCCTGCCTTCATTCCTGATGAAGAGCTTTTGCCCGAAACATCGATTTTACTGCTCCTCGGATGCTGCCTGACCTGCTGGGTTTTCCAGCACCACTCTAATCTAGACTCTAATTTCCAGCATCTGCAGTCCTCACTTTTGTCTAATCTCCAGCATCTGCAGTCCTCAATTTCACCCTGTGAGGAAGATGAGTCTATGTTGCAGAATGATTTGGACAGGCTGAGTGAGTGGGTAAACAGATGGCTGATGAAGATTAATGGGGATAAATGAGAGGTTATCTACTTTAATGGCAAAAGTAGGAAGGCAGATTATACTTGAACGGCTGTAAATTGAGAGAAGGGAATATTCAACATGACATAGCTGTTCTTGTGCAACAGTCTCCGAAAGCAAGCATGCAGGTACAGCAGCAGAAAAGAAGGCAAACTATATGTTAGCCTTCATAGCAAGAGGATTTGCATCCAGGGACAGGAACAGGATATCTTGTTGCAATAATACAAGGCATTAACGAGGCCACACACAGAATATTGTGTACTGTTTTGGTCTTATCTGACAAAGCTTGTTCTTGCCAGAGAGGGAGTGTAGCAAAGATTTACCTAATTGATTCCTGAGATGAAAGGACAGATGTGTGACAATTGAGTCAGCTAGGATTGTACTCACTCAAATTTAGAAGAATGAGAAAGGGATCTCATAGAAACCTATAAAATTCTAATAGGACTATAAACAGGTTAGATGGAGGAGGGATGTTCCTGTCAGTGAGGGAATCCTGAACCACGGCTCATAGTTTAACGATAATGAGTAAATCTTATCTGATTGACATAAGAAGGAATTCCTTCACCCAGAGATTGGTGAGCCTGTGGGAGTCCCTCCCTTCACCCAGAGACTGGTGAGCCTGTGGGAGTCCCTCCTTTCACCCAGAGACTGGTGAGCCTGTGGGAATCCCTCCCATCACCCAGAGACTGGTGAGCCTGTGGGAGTCCCTCCCTTCACCCAGAGGCTGGTGAGCCTGTGGGAGTCCCTCCCTTTGCCCAGAGACTGGTGAGCCTGTGGGAGTCCCTCCCTTCACCCAGAGACTGGTGAGCCTGTGGGAGTCACTACCTTCACACAGAGACTGGTGAGCCTGTGGGAGTCCCTCCCTTCACCCAGAGACTGGTGAGCCCGTGGGAGTCCCTCCCTTCACCCAGAGACTGGTGAGCCTGTGGGAGTCACTACCTTCACCCAGAGACTGGGGAGCCTGTGGATGTCACTATTTTCACCCAGAAACTGGTGATCCTGTGGGAGTCCCTCCCTTCACCCACAGACTGGTGAGCCTGTGGGAGTCCCTCCCTTCACCCAGAGACTGGTGAGCCTGTGGGAGTCCCTCCCTTCACCCAGAGACTGGTGAGCCTGTGGGAGTCACTACCTTCACACAGAGACTGGTGAGCCTGTGGGAGTCACTGTCTTCACCCAGAGACTGGTGAGCCTGTGGGAGTCACTACCTTCACACAGAGACTGGTGAGCCCGTGGGAGTCCCTCCCTTCACCCAGAGACTGGTGAGCCTGTGGGAGTCACTACCTTCACCCAGAGACTGGGGAGCCTGTGGATGTCACTATTTTCACCCAGAGACTGGTGAGCCTGTGGGAGTCCCTCCCTTCACCCACAGACTGGTGAGCCTGTGAGAGTCACTGCCTTCACCCAGAGACTGGTGAGCCTGTGGGAGTCACTACTTTCACCCAGAGACTGGTGAGCCTGTGGGAGTCCCTCCCTTCAGCCAGAGACTGGTGAGCCTGTGGGAGTCCCTCCCTTCAGCCAGAGACTGGTGAGCCAGTGGGTGTCACTACCACAGAAAGTGAATGAGACCAAAACATTATGCATATTTAAGAAGAAGGTAGATATAGCCCTTTTGGCTAGAAGGATCGAGGGATATGGGAGGAGAGAGGGATTAGGATATTTAGTTTGATGATCAGCCATGATTATATTTATTGGCAGAGTGGGCTCGAGGGATTGAAATGAAAAGTGTGGTGCTGGAAAAGCACAACAGGTCAGGCAGCATCTGAGGAGCAGGAGAATCGACATTTCATGCATAAGCCCTTCAGCAGGAATGGGGGGAGGTGGAAACAGGGCTGAGAGATAAATAGGAGGGTGGGGTTGGGACTGCAGATGCTGGAAACCAGATTCTGGATCAATGGTGCTGGAAGAGCACAGCAGTTCAGGCAGCATCGAGGAGCTTCAGCAAAATCGACGTTTCGGGCAAAAGGCTCTCTGCCTTTATTCATCAGGAATAAAGGCAGAGAGCCTGAAGCATGGAGAGCCTCCTTCACCGCCACTCTCTCACCGCCAGACGCCTGGAGGAAGAACGCCTCATCTTTGGCTTCGGAACACTTCAACCCCAGGGCATCAATGTGGACTTCAACAGTTTCCTCATTTTCCCTTCCCCCACCTCACCCTAGTTCTAAACTTCCAGCTCAGCACTGTCCCCTTGACTTGTCCGGATTTGTCCGACCTGCCTAGCTCCTTTTCCACCTATCCACTCCACCCTCTCCTCCCTGACCTATCACCTTCATCCCCTCCCCCACTCACCTATTGTACTCTATGCTACTCTCTCCCCAGCCCCACCCTCCCCTAGCTTATCTCTCCACGCTTCAGGCTCTCTGCCTTTATTCCTGATGAAGGGCTTTTGCCCGAAACGTCGATTTTGCTGAAGCTCCTCGATGCTGCCTGAACTGCTGAGGGGAAGGTAGCAGGGCATGCAATAGGTAGATGCAGGTAGCGGGGGGAGGGTGACTGCATCTGTCTTCTCTGTTTGTACTAGGTAAAAACAATGACTGCAGATGCTGGAAACCAGATTCTGGATTAGAGTGGTGCCGGAAAAGCACAGCAGTTCAGGCAGCATCCGAGGAGCAGGGAAATCGACGTTTCGGGCAAAAGCCCACATCTATGTCCAGGTGAACTAGTAGCAATGCTGTTATGGCTGTGTTTCGCAAAGGAAGCCATCATTGAGCTATATTGCATTCTGTAAGTTGAACCTACAGACTGCCTCCACCATTGACTCTATATGGGCTGTGAGAGAACTGCCTGACATGATTTAACTTTTAGGGCCAAATACAGAATAATGGGTGGTATCTTTTGGCTTGCATTCTGGGTTGCAGCAAACAGGGCCACCTCTGTTCTCTAGCATGGGATCTCAACCATGTGGGCCTCACATTTCATAATACCCCATTGCCATTATCCCCAATACACACAGACACACACACACAGAGGTAGTGAGGAAGTCATACGAAGGTTGCAAATAGATATATTTAAGTTGAGTGAATAGGCAAAAACCTAGCAGAGGGAATATCATGTGGGAAACTATCAAATAGTTCATTTTAGCAGGAAGCATTAAAAAGCAGAGTATTACTTGAATGGAGAGCGACTGCAGAATTCCAAGATATAGATGGATTTAGGTGTTTGAGTGCATGAGTCATGCAGATTTAGTAATTAGTAAGCAAGTACAGCACACATTGAAGAAAGCTAATTGGATCTACCTTTAGTAGAAGTGAGTATTAAAATAAGGATGTTATGCTTGACTTCCTCAGGGCATTGCAGAGAGTATATGTTAAATTTGGTATGAAGTTTTGGTCTCCTTAGTTAAGGAACAATGTAAATGCATTGGCGATCATGTAGATGAGGTTATTAGATTGATACCTGGAATGATTGGGGTGTCCTCTAAAGATAGATTGGAAGGCTGGGCTTGTTTCCACAGCAGTTTAGAAGGTTGGACAGTGACTTGATTAAAATTTATAAGGTGCTGAATGATCTTGACAAGGTGAATGTGGAGGTAATGTTTCCTCTTGAGGGTCAGTCAGATATTGCCCTGTTAGGACTGAGATGTGAAGTCTTTCCCCTCGCGGCGTAAATTTAGAGCTCTTTACCTCAGAAGGTAGCAAAGACAAGATTGTTCAATATTTTTAAGGTGGCAATTGACAGATTCTTCTTAGGCAATAAAATCAAAGGTTATTGATGGGGAATGTGAAATTCATACCACAAATAATTCTGCCATGATTGTATTGAATGGCAGTTCAGGGCCATGGGGCTGAATGTTTATTTCATATATTCATATGTCATTAAGTTATTGATAATAGCTTCACAAACACTTCACAACTTTTCATCTGTCCAAATAAATATTCAGATATTGACAAAAGAGAATACATAACAATCAAATTAATACAACCATCTAATAATGTCAATCAAGCATAGTCATCTATTCACTTCACTTGGCAATAAAGTTTCCCTACTGAGTTAATGTGTTCATTTGGTAGGATTCTCAGCCAAGCAGGGAGAATGAGTGCAGGAGGGAACCCAGAATTTGAGTGGCTAATTTAGCAGTATCATACTTACTGTTTTTGTTATGTGGTTCATTGGTCATATATCATAATGCATTCTGGGTGATTCATAATGGAAGGAGCACTGAATTGACATGTGTAGTATGAGTGTAGAGCAGCTGGGGAAGCATGAGTTAGTATGGAAGGCACGAGGGACCTGTGCTCCATGGGTAGGACGTTTTTGAACTTACCTCTCAAAAGGTTTCCAAAGCCAGATTCGTCATGAGTGTTCTGCAAAGTCATGAACTAAGACACGAAGAAATTGACCTGACTCCATGCAATTGCAGGGAATCTAAGATATGCATATCCTCCCAAAAAGAGCCACACCAGCTGGGAATGCAGAGCGTTGACTTTGCATAAATTGCTACTGTGGGAATGGGGAGGGGAATTCTGGACTCGGACTTTGCCTGCCATTTTTAAAGTCTGCAGAGACTTGGTAAAAATCTGCGCTGCAGTGAGGCTGACTTATTAAATTGGATTTAATAGGCCGCGATCAATAACTGAACTGGTAAATTTAAATGTCATGTGTAAATATAAATAGGTGAAGGCAGGATTTGGGAAAAATCTGTTCTTTGACAATGAAGATTGAGACATGGAAGAGGTGCAAACGATGGAACTTTTAATTAGGTATACAGCTCACTATTGAAATGCCTTTTGTATTTGCTGTGAATCCAGTGGTCACAAACATTGTCCAAAACTTGCAATAGGTCAAAGCACACCACGCCCATCAGTCTAACCTTATGATAAAACACAATGTTTAGCTTCAATAAATTAAAATTAGGAAAAATCCAAGAAATAGGTTCACAGCTGGACTCAGAACATTCCCGCTCTCATTGATACAATCACTTACATTGCCAGCTTCGATAAATATAGCTATGCATTAGCTTTTCATTGGTTTACACCCCCTGTGCCTGCTGTGCTGACAGTTCCCACTGTGACTTCCTTTGGGAATTTCAGATCTTTCTGAAACAATAGCTGGCTCCTAACATAGTCATTTTTCAA
Organism: Chiloscyllium plagiosum; assembly: GCF_004010195.1. NCBI lineage: Eukaryota > Metazoa > Chordata > Chondrichthyes > Orectolobiformes > Hemiscylliidae > Chiloscyllium > Chiloscyllium plagiosum. The sequence goes on from NC_057726.1 coordinate 38,069,869, forward strand.
GAGTGACATATGATTTCTTTGAAAAGCAATTTACACGTTGACACTGCACCTCGTAAAACAAATCGCAATCATCCGATATAAAGAGCTCAGCCCGGCTGGAATAGAGTTTAAAGCAAATTTCCTGCTCTCCTCTAACACCTCTTCATCATCTGATCCTGCAAGGAACTTGTCGGCTCATAACAGACCCATGCAACCCCCCAAATCAAATCTGCAGTATGTGCTTATACATTGGACTTAGTGGCTGTATATTTTGATACAGCATGTTAGCTTGAGGCTTTACCATGAATTATTAAATGTACTGAATGAAACGCTGTGATACTTCTTCAATAACTGGATTTATGTGAGTGAATGAAATAGCAGTTTACTCTGTGGTTGAATGTGTTGGTTCCTGAAATTCTATCCTGCTTTGTTTCATGCTGACGCGCAGTGTGCAGGATGTAAATTGTAGCTCTGGAATACTAAGATTTCTTTTAAAATAAATGATTACTGCAGTTAACATGGAAACAAAGGATCTTGAATCTCAAATCTAATGAGGATCAGCTCGTATTTTAAGGGCCAGTCCCCAGCACAATTCACATAAGAGTGGATGTTAAACTGTTGCTGGCTCCATGCCAGGGTGTCAATGGCACAGTGGCAAATATTTCCACAGTGATTAGGAAGATTAGATTCCCTACAGTGTGGAAACAGGCCCTTCAGCCCAATAAGTCCCTCCAAAGAGTAACCCACCCAGACTCATTTCCCTACATTTACCCATGACTAATACACCTCACACTATGGGCAATTTAGCATAGCCAATTCACCTAACCTGCACAATTTTTTTGGATTGTGGGAGCACCTGGAGGAATCCCATGCAGAATTAAACAGTTAAGAGTACTTACCATCCATCGTTCACAGGGACTTTGGTGGCTGCCATTGAGAGGTTTGTTGCAATATCAACTACCTAAAGGAAGAGGAATGACAGTGGAGCTAACAGAGGTGACTACAGCCACATATTTGGCTTTGAACAAGAAACTCTGGGTGCTATCTGAGCATGCGTGAAATCCATTTGCCCTGCTTCCCAACTGAATCCAGCGGGAATTCTTCAAGGTGTAGTGGACAGGGTGGGAAATGAGCAAGGAGTCTTCACAACTGAGGACACAAAGAAGTGATCAGATCAACTGAACTGATGGACAGTGAGAGTGAGGAGGGTGCCAGGGAGATGGGTTTGCTTATTTGCATCAGTACAGAGGGGTCTGCGCGTCCATGAGCATGAATTGCAGAAAACTAATATGCAGGTACAGCAGGTATTAAGAAAGGCAAATGGCATTTTGCATTTATTGCTAAAGGAATAGAGTATAAAAATAGGGAAAAGGCATTAGTAAGACTGTACCTAGAGTGTTGTGCACAGCTTTGTATATTTGGATACAGAATGTTAGCTTGAGGCTTGACTATGAATTATTAAATGCACTGAATGCCACGCTGTGATGCTTTATCTGGAAAATGACACTGGCGAAATAATTGTGGGTAACGAGGAAATGGCGGAGGAACTGAATAATTACTTTGCGTCAGTCTTCACAATGGAAAGCATGAGTAATATCCAAAGAATTCAAGAGAGTCAGGGACAGAGCTGAGTATGGTGGCTATCACCAAGGAGAAGATGCTAGAAAAACTGAATGGCCTGAAGGTGGATAAATCACCTGGACAAGATGGACTATACCCCGGAATTCTAAAGAAGATAGCTGAAGGAAAGTGGAGGCATTAATGGTAATCTTTCAGGAATCACTAGAATCGGGGGTGGGGGGGGGGGGGGGGGGGGGGTGTGCGTCCCACAGGAGTGGAAAATCACTAACATAATACCCCTGTTTAAAAAGGGAGGAAGGGCAAAAGATGGAAAATTACAGACTGACTTAGCCTAAACTCAGTCATTGGTAAGATTTTGCAGTCCATTGTGAAGGATGAGATTTCCAAATACTTTGAACTATTTGGTAAAATAGGGTAAAGTCAACATGGTTCATCAAGAGGATGTCATGCCTGACAAATCTGCTAGAATTCTTTGAGGAGGTAATGAGGAGGTTAGACCAAGGAGAACCAATGGATGTTATCTACCTGGACTTCAAGAAAGCCTTTGACAAGGTGCCACACAGGATGCTACTGAGTAAGATAAGGGTCCATGGTATTAGAGGCAAGGTGCTAGCATGGATAGAAGCTTGATTGTCTGGCAGAAAGCAGAGAGTGAGAAGAAAAGGGTCCTTCTCAGGATGGCAGCTGGTGACACGTGGTGTTCCACAAGGGTCAGTGTTGGCACCACATTTTTTTATTTTATACATTAATCTAGATAAAGGAACAGAGGGCATTCTGATGATCCAAAGATAGGTTGAGGGACAGGTAGTATTGAGGAGGCAGGGAGGCTACAGAAGGTTAGGAGAGTGGGCAAAGAAGTGCCAGATGGAGTACAATGTGGATAAGTATGTGGTCATACACTTCGGTAGGAAGGATAGAAGCATGGACTATTTTCTAAAAGGGGAGAAAAATCAGAAGTCTGAAGTGCAAAGAGACTTGTGAGTTCTAGTCCAGGATTCTCTCAAGGTAAACTTGCAAGTTGAGTCAGTAGTTAGGAAGGAAAATGCAATGTTAGCATTTATTTTTAGATGACTTGAATATAAAAACTGGGATGTACTTCTGAGGCTTTATCAGGCTCTGGTCAGACCACAATTGGAGTATTGTGTGCAGTTTTGGGCCCCATTCTCAGGAAGGATATACTGCACCTGGAGCATGTTCAGAGGAGGTTCACGAGAATGGTCCCAGGAATGAAAAGCTTAACATATTAAGAACATTTCAGAACTCTGGATCTGTACTCGATGGCATTTAGAAGGATGAGGAGGGATCTAATTGAAACTTACAGAATACTAAATGGCCTGGACAGATTGGATGTTGGGAAGATGTTTCCATTGGTAGGAGAGACTAGGAACCGAGGCCACAGCCTTAAAGTAAAGGGAAGACCTTTTAGAGTGGAGATAAAGAGAAACGTCTTCAGCCAGAGAGTAAGTGAATTCCATAGATTCACGTTACAGAAGCCTGTGGAGGCCAGGTCATTGTGTATATTTAAGACAGAGATAAATAGGTTCTTGATTGTCGGGGATCAAGGGTTACGGGGAGAAAGTGAGAGAATGGGGTTTAGAAACTTTTCAGTCATGATTGAAAGGTGGAGCAGACTTGATGGGCTGAGTAGCCTAATTTCTGCTCCTATGTCTTTTGGTCTTGGTTCCCTTATTTGAGAAGGAAGGTATTTGCATTGCAGGCAGTTCAGAGCAGGTAGACTTGATTGATTCCAGAGATGAGGAATTTGTCTAATGAAGAGAGATTGAGCAATTTAGGTCTATACTGTCTGGAGTTTAGAAGAAGAGGAGGGGATCTCATTGAGTTATAGAAGATGCAAAGGGGGATTGACAAAGTAGATGCAGAAAGATGTTTCCTCATTGGTCAAATTAGAATGAGAAGTCAGAGTTTTAGGATAAGGGATAGCAGATTTAAAACAGAGGTGAGGAGAAATTACTTCTCTCAAAGGGTTGTGAATCTATGGAATTTACTAGCCCCTGAGTGTGGTGAATGCTGGAACATTGCATAAATCTAAGGAGGTGATAGATGGATTTTTAATTAATGATGGGTTGAAGGTTTATGGGGCGCGGACAAGAAAGTGAAGTTGAGGCTGAGGTGAGATCAGCCATAATCATGGCAAATGGCAGAGCATACTTGAGAGACTGAATTGCTTATTCCTGCTCCTAGTTCTTACGTCATTAAACTTAAGGCAGAGGAGAGTCAAGGCAACAGAGATCTTCAAGAACTGAAGAAAATATTTGAAAACACCCAGTGGGATCCTTAGTATGGCAGGAGTAATGGCGGGAAAGGTGGGAAATATGGCAAAAATAGAAAAATCAGTTCTCAATGTCAACAAAAATTATTCCGGTATTCCCCTCAAACTTCACAGCAATTTCAAAATCTGTCTACTGAACAGTGGCAACCTTATTGCAATACATTTGCATCTCAGTTAACCTCATTTACACACCAGTTCAAATCTATATGCATTGAGTCAGAGTCATATAGTATTACAGCACAGAAAGAAGCCCTTTGGTCCATTGTGCCCATGTTGGTCATCAAACATTTAACTATTCTTAGTCCATTTCCCAGCATTTGGTCCAGACCCTTGGATGCTAGGACAGCTCCTCAGATACTATTGTAGTCCTCATTCAAAATGCAACAAGACCTGTATGATACCCAGGTTTGGACTGACAAGTGGCAAGTAAAATTTGCACTGCACAACTGTCAGGCAATTATATCACCAATAGGGACATCTTAACCACCATTCCTTGAAATCCTTTGATGTTACCATCACTGAATCCCCCACTATCAATGCCCTTGAGGTTACTGTTGACCAGAAGTTTGACAGACTTGCCATATAAATACAATAGCAATAAGAGTGCTTTATAGTATACCCCTGCTGCTAGTTTCTATGTCGCTACATAATGCTTATTAAATACCTTGTTTATGCCACAGACTTCCTCATTAACACTCAGTCTTGATCTTACCAAACCCATAAAACAAGCTGGTTATAGTCATAGAGGTTTACAGCACAGAAAGACCCTTTGGCCATTGAATCGGGGCCTTCAAAACAATATTCTAATCCCATTTCCTGGCAATTGACCCATAGCCTTGAATACTTTGATAGTACAAATGTACAATTAAATACGACTTAAATGTTATGAGATTTTCTACCTCTTCCACCTTGACAGGCTGAGTTCCATGTATCCGCCATTGTCTGGTGAAATATTTTTCCTCACATCCTCTCGAAGGTTCCTGCCCTTTACATTAAATCTTGCTAATTGATTCCTTCGCCAAGGGGGAAGGTTCCTTCCGATCTACCCAGTCTATGCCTCTCATAATTTTATACATTTCAATCATGTCCTTCTTCATTCTGCTCTGCTTCAAGGAAAACAACCTCAATCTGTCTAATCTCTCTTCATAACTAACACATCCCGTAAGTCTCCTCTGAACCCTCTCTGGTGCTATCACATCCCTCCTATACTGTGGATTCCTGAACTGCACATAATATTCTAGCTGTGGCCTAACCAACGTTTTATACAGTTTCAGCCCAACCTTCCTGCTCTTAAACTCTGTGTCTTCTTAACCACATGACTTACCTGTCCTGCTAACCTAAGGGATCAGTGTCCCTCTGAATCTTAGTTCTTCTCAGAGTGCTAACGTTCATTATGCATTCCAATGCCTCGTTTGTCCTCCCTAATCGAAAAACTCACATTTATCTGCATTGAATTCCATTTGCCACTGATCAGACCATCTGATCAGCCTGTCTATATCCCCCCCACCAGGTAAATCTAAGGCTATCATCCTCACTGTTTACCACCCCACCAACTTGTGTATCATATGCAAACTTACTCATCAACCCTCCTACATTCAAGTCTAAATCATTTATATACCCCACCACAAGCAACAGGAGCCCTCACTCACCTGGGTTTCCAGTTGCAAAAGCAACCCTTAGCCCACCACCCCTTACTTCCTGTCACTCGGTTAATTCTTGATCTGAATTTCCTTGGATTCTAGGAGTTCATACCTTCTCCATCAGTCTTACATGTGGAACCTCATCACAAGCATTGATGAAGTATGAGTAGATTATGTCAAATGCGTTGTCCTCATCTACACCCCTGATCATCTCTTTGAAAAACTCAATCAAGTTGGTCAGGCATGATCCCCCTTTAACAAAACCATGCTGACTGTTCTTGCTTACTCCCTGCCTCTCTAACTACAAAGCAATTCTGCCCACTTCTTGAATAAAGTTTCTACATTGCTTGTCTTTCATTCCTCTTGCTCCTTTTCTGTAGCCAGAGTGGAATTGAAAGTTATTGCCGATGCTCCTGTTATTTCCTCCCTTGCTTTTATCATTTCATCTGGTCCTAGAGACTTATGTACTTTTTAAGTCTGCCAGATGACTCAGAATCTCCTCCTGTTTATGCTGATTTCTTTAAGTCCATCACAATTGTCGCCTTGACTTCTATACCCATATCAGCCCTGATACTGAAGAGCACCAACACAAAGTATTCATTTAGAACCCTACCTACATGCTTCAGCTCATTGCACAAATTACCACTGTGGTCCAATTCCCCTAGTTATTATTTACCCTCAATGTATTTGTAAAATAATTTTGGATTTTCCTTCATTTTACTTGTCATTATTCTACCATGTCTCCCTTTGGCTCTAATTTCCTTTTGAAGTGTCCCCTTGCACATATCATACTCCCGAAGGGCTTCTGCTGTTTTGAGCCCTTGGTATCTGCCATAAGCCTCTCTTTTTCTCTTTATCTAATCATGCATGTCCCTCAATATCCACTGTTTGCTGGATTTGTTGGTTTCACCCTTTGAGAGATGACGGCTACAGTGTGGTTTTGAAATTAAGTTGATGTAATTTTAATACAGGTTTTTATTGGAATGTATACTCTCCCCATTTCTCTGTAAAGGTCAAGTGATTTCAAGGCTTAGGATCAATTCCACCTCCCGGAAATGCCTGTCAAATATATGGTTGGAGATGCAGCTCTCAGATCAGCTTCATCAACCAAGAAGGAGTCGCAGAGCTGAGAACCAGTGACATGGAATTTCCTAGTTGGACGATCATACTCCCTGGCAAGAGGCAATTGGCAATGATGACAATTATTTACTCCTTGAATCCACACTGACCAAATCATACCTGATCTTAAAATCAGCCTTTCTCCAGTTTAGAACTTTTACTTCAGGCCCATCCTTGTCCTTTTCCTCAACAATCACAGATACATGGAATCACAGATACACAGATACATCGCTTAGCTCATTCCTTTCTCTAGTCCATGTCCATGCTGGAAACGAGGCAATGATGTCTTAGGGCACACTTCATGGATACTGGCCACATGTACTCTCATGTCCAAGGAACATTGGCATCTAACAAGTGTCAACCTTAAAGGAACCATCATGTCACATTTCCAATCCACTAACAGGATGCTTCTGCATTTCAATGCTGCACCTTGAGCTGTACTGCCAACTATCACTATAATGTTACAGGAAGGTTACTGTGTGCTCAAAGATATGTTCCCAGCTCATGGACTGGACCATGTTGACTCTCTGGCCTTGCCTTCATAGTATTCACTTACCCTGAACCTGCCTGGATGCTCACAGCACCCCGGCCTTGCATTGTCTTGCCCTTTTGCACTTCTCCCCCTCAGCCAGAGATAACAAGTTCATGTTATTGCTGCCTTGCCTTGACATTTAATGGAGACACAAAGCCAGGAAGCTTATCAGGGGTAACCTTCACTCAGGAGTTCAAGCCAGGCAGGTCAAGGACAGCCTCCAATAACAACCCAAGCCTTGTTCAAGGAGGTCCGAGTCAAGATCCTTTACACATAGGGGGCGAGAATGTGAAAGGTGGACAGTCCCCCACCACCTCAGTTTGATACTTTCTCCCCTATTGTGGGCTGTTTTGTTCCTGGCATGAGAGAGAAGCAGGTACTCAGGGAGCTGAAAGTGCGTGACCCAACTGTTACTGTTGATGCAAGTAAGGAGGTCTCCTGAGTGATTGAGCAGGAGCCGCTGAGGGTATGCAGGATCAGAGTTGGGATGGGTGAATGCGAGGGAAGATGTAACAGGCAGAAGTCAAAGTAATCCATTACAAATCCACTGATTCCTACAATTACCAGGACTGTATATCCTGACACCCTGCTTTATGTAAAGACTCCACTCTATTATCCCAGTTTCTCAGTCTCCATCACATCTATTCTGATGGTGTTTCCTTCTACAGGAGGCCTCAGAAATGAACATGTTTTAGCTCAACCAAAGAATCCCCTAAATTATGGTTGACAAGGCCGTCAGCCATATTCAATCCATTTCCTGCACTTTGAGCCCTCACCCCCTCTATTCCCTCCCACACCAGTGATAGGATCCCCTGGTCCTCATTTTCTAACCTACCAGCATCCACATCCAAAGGATCCTTAGCCGCCATTTCCACGCCAGACACATGCTCCCCTCCCTTCCCTTTTCAGCATTCCACAGGACATTTCCCTCCAGAATATCTTGGTCCACTCCTTTTCCACTCCCAACTCCTCCCCACACCCCCACACACCTTCCCATGTAAACTAGAAGGACAACATGTCGTTTTATGCGTGCGAACCTATTGTCTTCAGGACCCGATACCAAGTTCATCAATTCTTGGGCCTGAGTAGCTTCTTCCATGTCCTTAACCCAACTGCCATATCCCAGGCTTTGTCATCACATAAGCTGCTTTCATCTCAGCCAACCCATTTTCACCGACTTATGGTCCCCATTAGCAGCTCTTCTTCTCCCTCGCTCACCATTATCCATTTCCATATCTGCTCAACTATCTTTCTCTCTTTCTGGGCTCCATCTCCACCTATCTTCCCACACCTTTACGCACCCTCTGTCTTGTAACATTATCTCTGAACCTTCCCACAGGGACACAATCACTTTTAATGACACTTTATTTAAGTTATTTAATCAGATATTATTGCGTGGAATGACTTATAATTTTTTGCTTTCTGTTAAAATCTTCAAGCTTTCTATTTTTTGCATTAAGTTAAATTCCCAAATCATAACGCTTTAAATTGAATTATTTCTGATGCAGATATTGAAGAAAACCTTTCTTTCTCTGACTTATATAACTAAATGCTTCTCATAATCTAGATAAAACGTTTAACTTTCATGTGATCATAGCATTTGGTTCAAATGTTTTTTCAACTTACTTTTACACTATTGTACTAAACAATTTCACATTCTGAAGCTGCTCGCATTATAACACTTGGATTTGTTAAACCTTCTAAAAAAAAAGATATCACATATTCCTTGAGCCAATTCTCCTGCCCACTCTGGGTTTAGTGTAACTTCATACTGTGCAGATTTTCATTTCTTTTCTTACTGTTTCTGACAAGGCTATGAGGAAATATTTGCTCAGGAAGTTGAGTCATATAATGTAGCTGCCTTCAGTATTCTGCTGTTTGATATAAATTTAATATGGTTCAGATATATTAAAAAAAATCCAAAAGCAATCCTTACTGTTTAATGACTTGAGAGTTTGAGTAAAAGATGTATTTTCATATCATTTTTGCATTATCCTTGGAATGCAATATATATTCCAGATTAACAAAACCAATGCTTGAATAGCAAAGTACATCTTTGTTATAAATATGCCGATTTGACATACCAACCTTTACATTTGATATTAATTTCATACTTCCAAACTTTAGCACAAGCAACTTTATTTAGCAACAATGGCAACTGATAACTGCTTGATATCTCTCGAATTCAAATTATATTTTGTGTTGGAACCTAGATATTCATGCACATGGAGACCTTTAATTTTCATAGCTGTCAGTGAATCCAGCGAAGTTCTCAAACCATTATAATTCACTGAGACATATATGAATAGGTTAAATTTAACTGGGCAATGAATATGCTCACGGTTTAGTTGAGTACAGTTGAATTCAATTGGGGTTTCCTTCTTTCTTTTATGATGAATTCAACTTGAACAGGAGGACACAAAGATATTTTTTTTTTTAAAAATACAGAAAAAAGAACTAGCAATAATCAACTCAACCTATATGTGTAGTACTGGAACAACATTTGATTATTGGTCAATCATTGCAGCAGGATTTTCTACTTTTAAAAATTTTACTCATATACTGCAAGTTAAATAATCCAACACAGGGAACAAACAGCTCAATATCCAAAAAGGATTACCTTGATCTTTCTTTGATTTCATTGGTGATAATCAAAATAAAATGGATTACAAAATAAATCGTACTGAAGCAATAATTATGTTGAGGGAACATGAATTTTGTTGAAAACAATTATAAATCACATTTCACCTTGTACACCAAAACAAAAAAACACACAGCTGAAATGTAGAAAATAGCAAATTAGAGGCTCATAAGACTGAAGCGCACTCGCATGAGAATCGATGAAACAAAGTCACAGAGTCATACTGCATGGAAACAGACCCCTCAGTCCAACTATGTTTCGAAACCAAACGAGTCCCACTTGTCTGCGTTTGGCCCATATCTCTCCAAACCTTTCCTATTTATGTACGTATCCAAATGCCTTTTAAATGTTGTAACTGTACCTGCATTCACCACTTCCTCTTGCAATTCATTCCACATAGGAACCACACTCTGTAAATCAAAATTGCCCCTCTTGTCCTTTTTAAATCTTTCTCCTCTCACCTTAAAAACATGCCCCCTAATTTTGAATTTTCTCACCCCAGGGATAAGATACTTGCTATTCAACTTATCTATGCCCCTCATGATTTTGTTAACCTTTATAATGTCACCCCTCAACCTCCTATGCTCCAGTGAAAAAAGTCCAAGCATATGTAGCCTATTTTTATAACTCAAACCCTCCACTCCTGGCAACATCCAGATAAATCTTTTCTGTACCCTCTCCAATTAAATAATATCCTTCCTGTATCACAGCAACCAGTACCGCAGAAGAGGTGTCACCAATGTCCTGTACAACCTCAGTATAAGGTCCCAACTCCTACACTCAAAGATCTGAGCAATGAATGCAAATACCTTCATTACCATCCAAGCTACTTGTGATGCAAATTTCAAAGAATTATGTACCTGAATCCCTAGGTCTCTGTTTTATAACACTACTCAAGGCCCTACCATTAACTCTGTAAATCCTTCCCTTGTTTGTTTTACCAAAATGCAATACCAAACATTTATCCTAATTAAACTCCATCTGCCACTCCTCAGCCCATTGACCCAGTTGATCTTTGTAATCTTAGATAACCTTCTTCACTGTCCACTACATGACCAATTTTGGCGTCATCCACAAATTTACTAACAATGTCTTCTATGTTCTAATCCAAATTGTTTATATAAATGACAAACAAAAGTGGACCCAGTACCAATCCCTGTGGAACACTGCTGGTAACAGGCTTCCAGTCTGAAAACAAACCCTCCACCACCACCCTGTCTCCTACGGTCAAGCCAGGAATGCTACCAACAAAACTATCAATCTATGAATTTCTTTCAATGCTTTCCACACTGTCTGTTCCAGATTGCCAATCTCTCACCACCTGCCTCACAAACCATCACCTGTTTCACATTTCCCAGATGTAATAACTTGGGGAATCTTCATTCCCTTCTTTTTCAGTCTATCTTCATCTTTGTAAACTTTCACGTTCCTATATTCCTATTGTCCATTCTTCTGATTGATCTTAATTGACTTCCCTATATACTACCTCCAGTGGCAGAATTTCCCGTCACTGTGCTCATGTGTTCTGAAAGTTTGTACCAAATCATTTTCACCTTTATAATTCTCTCCCCAACCGATTTAAAATTTATCTCATTAAGTCTGTCATCAGCCACCTCCCAATATTCTGTACCTGCTATGATTTCACCGTAAAGTACCAACTAATCTCTTGCTATGTATATGTTATTTTATTCTTATGAACAAAGAGCTTATTCATTATGCCCCAAAAATCAGTAACATTCTTCTTAACATCGTGTAAGGAAGTAAATATTAAAAGACTAGGGATTTCACCAACTGATATGCAATCACAGCCATTGCAGGAGGGCAATATGATTCTTACAGATTCATCAGATTTATTCTTGCTTCTGAAAATGAGTATTAAGAATTAGGAAGGGCCTAAAAATGGGACAGCCTTACAGCCTAGTTAAAGTTTCAATCATTACAGAGACCTATCACAGTGCAATCAACTGTCTTATTGTAACAAGTGGCAGGATTCTTTTCCAGCTTTTTTCACCTGGATACTGTGGTCTACAGCCTCACCTGACTTGACATCAAATCCTCAGGACCTGCGGCTAGTCATTCTTGGCCTCCTCACCTGAGGCTGATCACTGGTGAACTGTTTACCATCTCCATCCTGTTAATTCACTGCAGCAACAGGTGGCTGACAAATGCAACTTCTCGACGTTTGAAAATCCACTATTTTTGTCACATTAATTTGATTTAACAATAAGAAGTAACGTTAACACACACCATTCATGTGTTATAGAAGAATCCTTAACCAATTCAACAAGCTCTCACAATCCTTTCATTTGCAATCACCTTCCTTAAAAGAGACAATACATCAATACACAGAGTGCAGAAAGTCACAGCCCATTTGACTTACTGTTTATTATCCCTCACACTCAGGGCTGAATTGTACATTTTCTTGGCAGTTACATCAGGTCCCCTTTTAGGTTTTTTTGTCTTCAAGGCCTAGTGTGTTCCCATTGTGACTGTCTCACCCATCTCTAGCCCCATCTTATGAGATGTCATTCCCTGTTGGGCATTTGCCACTGCTGCGATAATCTGGAATTGACTAGTAAGCCTGGTGCTAGCTCATCTTTAAAAGGCTGCTGCACAAGCAGTCAGTCTAAACTCATTCTCATGGCTCCTGACATTTTTGCCAGGCATGGCAGACAAGGGAAAGTTAGTGCCTCACTTTGCATAGTGACTTGGAGGAGCTCACAGATGGCGAGGTATATAGTAAGGATGTTCACTTCCCCCAGAAACAGCAGAGAAGGGAAGACTGTCAACTTGATCCAAGGTTATCACATCTCAGTCATCTGGAGGAAAGCACAACCAACCTAGGAAGAATGTTGTTACATCAAACTCCCTCACACTCTCTAACCCCTCTCTGTGTGTGACTATGTCCACATCCCACAAAGGCTCATGCTCTGTCAGTCCCTATGGCCTACAACATCTGTCATTCACTCTCAACTATCCCACTAACCCTGCATTCCCTTTGTGCTGCCTAGTCACTCACTCGGGATAACTCCCTACCTGAATTGCCAATAACTGTTTCATTTCCTTTAATAACTGTCCTTCTCTCATTCCAGGAGAAAAACAGCCCACAATGAGGCAGTAGGAGCCAGACCGAGCAGTGGGCTGCCAACATTCGGTCCCTATCCTATTTGTGGAGACCATCCTGACTCTAAGTTTCTAAGTGGCTGACTGACTGACTGTGTCCAAGCGCCTGGACTGGCACCGGAGGCTGCTCTTCACTTTCTGTGCCAGGACACCCTGGGTAAAGGCTATCTGCCTTGATTGAAATTTGGTGATGACCTTGGCAAACTTCCCAGTTTTGTGTCTGGGTTAAATGGCAAGGCAATGCAGCAGTACTGTGAGCCGGGTATCCCTGGCTGAGGGGGCAAAATGTAAAATGGGAAGGGAAGGCGATACGAGGCAGGCTTGCTGTGCACATCTGGGTGGGCTCAGAGTGAGTGAGAACTAGGGCAGTAAGAGAAGAGCCTGGAAATGCAGCCTAGTCCACTCTGTTAGCTGGTACCATGTTCCTGAACACACAGTGATCCTTGCTGCTGCATGGGGATGATAGATGTTGCTGCTCCCCAAGGTGCAGCACTGATGTATAGAATTGTACTGTATCCTCGGGGGTTCTTTGAGGCTTGTAAGTGCTGGTTGCTAATATCTGCGGATGCCCGGAACAATGCAGTGTGCCCTGAAATGTTGTCAGCTTGTCATAGAATCAAAGAATCCCTAGTGTGGAAACAGGCCATTTGGTCCAACAAGTCCACATGACCCTCCAAAGAGTATGCCACCCAGATCCATCCCCCTACCCTATTACTCTACATTGCTCCTGACTAATGCACCTAACCTACACATCCCTAAACACAATGGGCAATTTAGCTTGGTCAATTTACCTAACCTGCACATCTTTGGACTGTGGGAGGAAACCGGAGCACCAGGAGGAAACCCAGGCAGACATGGGGAGAATATGCAAACTCCACACAGATGGTCGCCCAAGGCTGGAATCGAACCCAGTCCCTGGCGCCATGAGACAGCAGTGCTAACCACTGAGCGACTGTGCTGCCCATACATGGTGGTCCTTTTGGAGCAAGCAGCAAGCTGATACCACCAGATACCTACTCTGATTTCCACATTTAGAAATCTGAACATCCAGCTCGTTCAGCACTTTTACTAAGCTACAAAATGTTTAACAAGAAACAACCCCCTTAATTGGCAATTGCTGCTTTCTAGCAAGAAACTTGCCTCACCATTTCACAGATACACATGCAGGGAATTGCTCCCAATATCGAGATAGGCCTTGCTGGAATTCACGCGTAATTCTGTGCCAAATCTCAAAATGGATCATATTATTCAGGGCTATGTAAGATTTCATCCAGAATATTTTCTTTCTGAAATAACTGATACTCGAACACCTTTAAAAGTCATTTCAACCATACTTACGGGCTTGCCAAATTTCAACCAAAATTATCTATATTTGTGCACCATAAGTCTTTATCTGATTACAACAATCTAAGAATAGTTGCTGCGAATTATCTCCTCCTAAATCAGTAGACAAAATTCTTGTAAACTTAGAATGCCCTCAGGTTTACCTGAAAATACTATTAGTAAAAACATTTTTTAATATAATTAGAAATATAATTTCTTATTTACCATGAAAATCATTAGTTTATTTAATATAAAACAATGTTTCAGAGAGAATGTATCAGTGCATGATTGCCACTTAAGACAAACAAAAAGTTATGCCATTAAACATATTGGCACAAAAGTTCCAATCATACCCACAAACTTCAAATCTAACTGTGGTTTCATTAAAAAGTACCTGCTTATTTTTTGATGACTTCTTTGTTGGAATTTATTAGACAGGAGCTTTCTGTTACAAATCTATCAAGGAATCCAGGGGAATGTTGTGAAGTTTTAATGTTTAGCAGACACTTTACATGTTACTGCAATAAGGTGGGAGAGGGACAATGTGGAGATATGGTGCCAAGTAGTTAACTGGTTAAGGTACGCATGGGTAAATGCCAGGGTGTCAGGTAAGTGAATGAGTGCTTTGAGTAGTTCAGCAAGTTGGATCGGGTGTGTATTAGGTCAGGTTAGCGAGTGTTGAGTCAGTCCAGCTGGGTCAGCTTGAGGTGAAGTGGCAGTGCCAAATTGGATTGGAGGCAAGGCCATGTTGGATTAGAGGCGGGGTGCTGGTGTGAAGTTAGCAAGATGTGTGTTCGGTCTGGCTACTGTCAAGGATGAGATGAACATTCAGGTTAATAGTTGGTGAGGAGTTAGAGTAGGGTTTTAATTCTCTTACTTTTCCTGGTTAGCTTACATGAATTGGAACCCTCTGAATTCTCCAACATTAGGGGCTGTTTTTGGAGGGCAATAGATACTCTGGAATTGTCCATCAGAATTTTAAATTTCCGGCTCAATTTCCTTGAGTCAGTTATGTTCAGGCTTCCACACAGGCCTGATGTACAACTATATGCTACAGTACTGCAAAAAATATCGAACCAGTGGAACATTGGGGTCCAATCCTGGACAGGATAGCACAGGTTTCATTGTTAATATTTCACCAATGAACTTTACATCTGCGGACATTTATTATAATGAGTAGTTTCTCTGTAGATTATGTACCTGCTTCTAATTATTTACAGTTCTGTGAACAGCATTGTTTTAACATAAATAGCTTTATTGCGCAGATTTCACCCCATCTCAGTGGTAAAATTACAATAAAAGCTAACGGAATGTTTAATTCACTCTGTTCTTCCCTTTAACGTGCCACCTCAAATTGCTACATTCATAAAGTAATGTAAAATGGTAAAATTCATTCCAAGCAAGATAAACATATTCTATAGAAACAATGTCACTAGAGAAAATAAATATACCATACTGCAACAAAGCTAATCACATTCTCAGAATTTGAATACATTGTATCAAAAGAGTTGCTAATGTGCCACATGTATTTTAGGAGCAGTGATCAACATAATGTTAAGTATGAGTTATAATATGAAGTGCAATAAAGGAATGTTATTCATCTTGCTCCCAGCATTTTGTTTTCAGTTTTGATTCCACTAAACCTAATAATTATAGATGTGTTTAATCCAGCATGACATAGCCTAAAATTAATCAGTTCACTGAGAGCGCCCATAGTCCTAGTTTATGTTGGGTTTCCTGTTGAGGGAATGAGTGATGTTGTTCAAATTTCAGAGCTATTTCTAGGAATAGGTTGTAGTTGATGAACATGGTGAACATGAATCTCCATATTTGAGATTCCATGACAAGATAAATTCCAGATATTTCTCTGCTTGAAAATTTAAATAATGGTCGTAAAAATTGGATAACCTCAAAATAACATATCTGACTATGAATTATTGATAGGGACACAGGTGCTTAAAATGTACTGTTTACAATGCATCTGCTCCAGTTAGCAAGCTTCATTGGCTGCAGTGAAAACTGCATTTCCTATAAAGTGGTTTATGTAGTATCAAATGGAAGATACTGAAGTTTATATGGCCTGACAAGCAAAGTAATATCTTTTCAGTGGATAATATGAACTTACGGTTTTGGTATTGAATTTTTAAAATAATTTCATAGATATGTAAATGCATATATGGATTTTTTTTAATCTTGCAAATTGGCCATCATTATACGTTTTGACATTTGGAAACTGAACGTCATTGTGGTGTGTGTTTGAACAGTGGGATGTACTGGCTCACTGAACTGTGGAGGTTACTAGCTTACTGAAAGGCAGAGGGTGCTGGGTGATCAAATGCAAATGCTCGGCTCCAATTGATGGAAGATGCTACGTAACTGTTTGTAAAGAGGCACTTACCTTTTACCTTTGCCACTTGAAATGGGCTGTGATAAACAAGTAAGGTCATGCCAAGAAAGACTGGACTAGGTTAGTCACAAGAAGACAAAGTGTGGGAAGAAAGCTAACTATAGTTGAGTTGGAAGATCTAGGGTGATAGCAGCTGCCCCTGATTATTTTTATGAGCCCTGGAGCAACAGGATTAAGATAATAATAATAATAATAATAATAATAATAATTATTATTATTATTATTATTATTATTATTATTGAACTGTTGTATTCTATTCAATTCTATTATACATGTTATTGGTCTTCAATTCTATTATACATGTTATTGGTCAGTATGCACATGGCAAAGGATCCATCCAATTCTGACCTAAAATAGCAACAACCAGGTCTTTTTGCTGGCACAGGATATGAAAAGGAGCCAATGCTAAGACAGTTGGACACTCCAGACAGCTGTAAACAAACTACATCTCTGGCATGATATAAAATGAGAATGTAAGAATACACACCTTATCTTGACACTGTGATACCGGAATGCTTTACCTTTAATATAGCTTGGAGGATTTCGGTATTGAAGGATGGTGGAGAAAGGAACTTATTTTGAGTATTGTGTACATACTAGGAGTAGTTTCTTTCAAAGTGATTGCATCTTGATTAGAGATTTTTTTAAAACGTACTCATGGAAATTATATAACTGGTGATAACGGCTTGCTTTGCCGTAAACACTGCTAGGTATGTTTTGAAAAGTGAATGGCTTGAAGAGGTTCTTGTTTCTTCTAGCTGAGTTGTGCAAAACCTGACGAGAACAAGCCAATTTGGAGAAGGCTTGCTGTGAACAAGCTGCTCAGCTAATCTCTCCCATTTGTGGGAAAAAAATACCTTCTTTGTCAGTTCAGGGTGAAATCAATTTGTTCTTTTGAAAGGATGATTGAAGGAAATCTCAAAATTGTTGTCCCTGAGTAAACAGTTCCACAAGGCTTCAGAAATAACCGCATATGATTACTGACTCGATTACACCACAATATCAATGCCAGAATATGAGGGAAACTGACTCCAGAATAGCCTACACTTTTATAGGGTGGCATGGTGGCTCAGTAGTTAGCACTGCTGCCTCACAGCACCAGGGACCCCCGTTCAATTCCAGCCTCGGGTGGTTGTCTGTGTGGAATTTGCACATTCTCCCTGTGTCTGCGTGGGTTTCCTCCCACAATCCAAAAAATATGCAGGTTAGGTGAATTGGCCATGCTAAATTGCCAATAGTGTTAGGTGCATTAGTCAGAGGGAAATGGGTCTAGGTTACTCTTCAGAGGGTCGGTGTGGATCTGTTGGGCCAAAGGGATGTTTGCATACTGTAGGAAATCTATCCTTTTTCCTTTGTTATGGTGGTATCACTGGACAAGTCAGATACAAAACTAAAATCTGGCTTGATAGATCATATTTTGTTTTTTGTCTTTGTTTAATGAATGCTCTCTAACTACACTGTAAATGATCATAGCTGTGCAATGCTACAGGTTTGGATTTAATAACAAAACAGAAGTTTATTATGTAAAAGAAATTAAGGCAAAACAGTATGAGCTAAATTATTTATGTATAACACAAATTTTAAGGATTCAAAATACCTGGTAAAATACAATTCCACTAATCCAAACAATTGTACTCACACAAGTGAGAATTCTCCTCTCTATCATGCCTGCAATGTTAAATTCAGTTTCCAGTTTTGAGATTCTGATCACCTCTTCTTTGAGTCTTTATGCAACTAAGTGCAGACTTTCTCATTTTCAAGTAAACACTCAGAATTTTAACCAAACTTTTCTGGTCAGGAACTTCAAAACTAAACTTCTTAGAACTGAGATAATTTATTTCTTAACAGTTCTAAACTACTATCTGTCTTTCGGACTGACTGTTTTATGCATTCAGATTCTACCAAGATTGCTGTAAAACTGCTGAACTGTAGTGCAAGTATTTTTTTCAAGCTATTGTTTCTTCTACTCAAAAGCAAAACAAATCAATGATCTTTTAACTGAAAGCTTAATGCAGAACTGTTTATTCACTTGTAAAACTCTTCCAATATAAACAAATTACCATCAGCCTCCAAGAACTATCTTTCTCAAACTCTTTTAAAAAAGGATACCACCATAACTGCAAACATACTTTACATGTTGATTATGATATCCCTTCAGACATGCAGACTAAAACACACATGGCATTACCTTCAAGAATAACTCATTGGTCAAAGTGGTTTACTTTCAGAAAGTGAATCTCTTTGGACCTATAACGCTATCAGAGTCAGTTGTGTTCAGACAAAGGTAATTCAGCAAATTACATCCTACTAGTAGGGTGGACAGGAATCACTGGTTTTCACCGACACCTAGCTGTTAGTTCTGGCTCCATATGTCACACACTGTCACACTATCTCTGCTGACATGCCAACTGTAGTGAGAGGAGAAATTATGAACATGACACCTCCTGAATGGATGCCTCTGTTGACTGAGATAACATTCAGGGTATAAGAATTCCGGTTGTTGGTTCACCAACTATGGATAAAATGACAAGGGAGGTAACGGGCATGTCTTCTAGCCTTCATTGACAACTCACTCAGGAAAGGAAATTGAATCCAAACTTAGTTCACTGAGACATGACAGATGAGCTCCAGTCTTAAAGGGTCGATCTATCAGCATAAACCATACTCAACCTTAAAATTCCTTTAGTTGGAGAGGGAGAAAGGAAAGCTAATCCATCTCAATGCAATACAAGTAATGCTGTGGTGATAGGAATGGGGTGACTACAGCAGGTAGAAGATGACACTAAGAGCTGCTATTTCAATCTTCTATGTGGGTGGCTCATGACAGCAATCATTTTGATGATGATTTGAGACATCATCACCCAGTAACATGCTGAGCAACCAAGCAACCTTGTTGAAGCACACCATGATTTGCTTCTGACTCAGAGGAGGACTTGGAAAGTATGGTCCAAATAAATATTCATCTCCACGTTGGCTTGTCGTGGTCAACCCGAATTTTGAATACAGTCAATTCTGACAGAGGAGAAAACAGAAACTCCTAACTCAAAGGTGGAAAAAGCAGAAATATTCTTAAATTCATCTCTTAACACATAAGAACAGTGCTTAGCTCTGGTGACAACTTGTCCCAGTGACACTCAGCTTTGATGGCCCATGGTTTGAGCTATAAGGAGAGGCTGAATAGGCTGAGGCTATTTTCTCTGGAGCATCAGAGCTTATGGGGTGACGTTATGGAGGTTGATAATATCATGAGGGGCATGGATAAGGCAAATAACAAAGGTATTTTTCTCCAGGATGGGAAGGGGTTTCAAACCTAGGGGGCATATTAAGGTGAGAGGGTAAAAATTTAAAGGGACCTGAGGATGGTGTATTTATAAAATGAGCTACCAGAGGAAGTGGCGCAGGCTGGTACAATTACAACATTTAAAAGGCATCTGGATAGGTATATGAATAGGAAGGGTTTAGAGGGATATGGGCCAAATGCTGGCAAATGGCACTTGATTAAATTAGGATGTCCGGTTGGATAGATGAGCTGGAGCAAGGGGTCTGTTTCCGTGCCCTAAAACTCTGTGTTACACAGACTAGCCATCAATATAATGGCCCTTGGAGCAAGACAGTCTGATACAACACAATGCTGACTAAATCCTCTACTGAGCAGGCAGAAATCAAAATGCCCCTTCAGTGTTGGTAAAGAAGACCATCACCACCAAACCTTCAAGCATGCCAATTGGCTTATCTGTTCGCATCGTATCCCTGTGTCTCCCCCTCCAGGACTAGCAGTATGCAACTCTCATCAGCCTGTATGCTCCAAGCATGAAGGCTAACTCTGCTGACGAAGATAAATTCCACACAGATCTCCATCGATTCGATGCACATCCAAAGGATAAAATTGTCATTCTTGGCCATTTCAACATCAGGGTTGGCTGTTGCAGCCTAACACAGAAGGGAACACTCTGAAACCATCGAGTTAGAAAGTGCAATGAAAACATTTGAAGTTTTGTGCAGAAAATCAGCTCTTCAATCTCAACATATTCTTTCATCAAAAAGATGACATTAATACCACTTCAAGATCCCTGCTCTGAACAACTGTACCTGAGGCTACACCTTGGTGCACCAATGTGATGGTTTTCTCAGGTTATACCCAGTGCTGATCAACATTCAGACTATCAACTAATTCACTCAAAGCTGGCCTTCCGTTTCAAACCTAACCCTAAGCCCAGAACAGACATAGAGACATTCCAAAGAAATATCATACTAGGAACCTGGATACCTCATCTTGCAGAGATAAATATCAAGCAAACTTACAGACCAGAGTCAAGCACCAGATCTTACTGCTGATTTCACTCCAAATGAATTCCAGGAACATAAAGCTGCAGCATTAAATACTTCCAATAGATTATCAGACCCGGTACCAAGAAGACAAGGACTGATTTAATGAAAATGACAAGGAAATCCAAAACTTGCTCACAATAAAATAAATGTCAGCTCATTGAACTCATTTTGGTCAGCTGGCCAGCCAAGAGAAAAAGACACGGACAGTCTATAGTCAGGCATGGAATACCTTTCAACTTAAACTGAGGAACATCCAAAATGACTACTGCATCACAGTGCAGAAACAGCTCAGGGAACTGAATATCTTACCTACAATGTTTTAAATACACTTCCAGCCTTCAAGCACAGAAGAAACTAAAACATAAATTCCTTTTTTTTTACAGATTTCTACAATCTTATGCCCCATAGTTAGTCAGACCTGTAAAGAACAACAACAGGTTTCTCTTAGGTAACCCAACTCTTCAGACGAACAATTGGTCGAAAGAGAACTGTAGTCCTGTTTTAGTCTGCACTCCAATAAGAATCAAGATTAGAGTGGTGCTGGAAAAGCACAGCAGGTCAGGTAGCATCCGAGGAGCAAGTTTCCAGCATCTGCAGCTCTCCAATAAGAATACAGACCACCAAGCTTTGGTATTGAGGAAGCTGAATTAAATGCTATCAAACTATTTTCCTATTTGGACAGTGTCATCTCATTTGATATCACCATGGACAAGGAAGTTGACAACAGGCTTTCAAAATAAAAAAAAACACGTGGAGAAAACATAGCCTCACAGCACAGATCAAACCAAAAGTGTAAACAAACATAGTCCTTACCACCACACATCCCCTTCTATATGGTGCCAAGTCATGGGTCCTACATCACTGTCCCATACACCTTCTAAAGTGCTGCCTCTGCAGCATTCACAAGATCTGCTAGCAGAAACAGTGAAGAGCCAAAATCACCAGCATTGAGACCATCCTCCTGTAAAACCAGACCAAGATCAAGTTGTACAGAGATCTGTCCACTGGTAACTGGAACACACTGGCCCCACAAAAGCACCTGAAGAAGATTCTCTGTGTTACATTGACCATCAACACTGAGAAGCACAGGTTATAGATTGTGTCATTGGGGAGAATGCTAAATCAAAATTGTCACAGAGAACTGTATGTGAATGAGCCAAGAGCCTGAACACTAGAGAAAAGGATGAAAAGGTTAGATCCAAATCCCCCATCAGTTACGGCATCATCATTTGCAACCACTGTGGGACAGTCTGCCAGTCATGACTAGGCCTGTCTAACCACCAAAATGGGCCTGCAACCATGAGTACACCCTTCCTAAAATATGTATCCATGAAGAAATGCTAAGAAAGATATAATGTTATTCACATTTCAACTCTAAAGGACCAGGATACATAAAACACATCCGTGTATCATGTCAGGTCCCCAATTATATGTTTTTTTAAAAAAAAAACTGGACTACATAACCTTGTAATAATACAATCACTTCAGCCTTCCTTTTACTGCCAGCTTTCCTGACCACTGAGAAAGCAAATGAGGTAGCAGTATATTTTAAAATGAGTTCCCAATATTAACTGGCTAGTTTTAACCTTCCTATACTGAGCCAAAAAGGAAGCACACCTGCTTCTTGTCCTCTTCTTCCAAAATGCAGGTTGAGCTCTGGTGCAGTCAAAAGATTTATAAATCTATAATCACATTAAATCAACAGTAAATCTATATTCATATTGACAGTATGTTCTTCACTAATTTATCAGTTTAAGCACATTGTGAAGTTCCTACAGAAAAATAATTTACACAACTGCATATCCCATCCTCAAGATATTGCAAAGTATTTTACATAACATTTTGAAGGATTGTTCTTGTAGCCAATCTGCACATTATACATAATGGTGAAACAAATGATCGGTTTATCTATATTGCGGTGATTCAGCAAGGAGCTTTTGTCAAGTGAACTCACTTCTCGTCTGCTAAGGTCTGTGTAACATCCACGTGATCAGACAGATAAATCCACAGTATAAAGAAAACATTGAAAACATTGTCAAGTCAGTCAGCATCCATTACGAAAACAGATGCAAATCTGTCAATTTAATCCTCTTCACTGAACAACAACACAAAAGCTACTGCAGCCCCCTTGCAAACTAATACTCACGTGAATCTGGTATGCAGTAATAATTATATTAATTCAGTAAAAGATGCAATAATCTAATCAGCTTGCAGTTTAAATAAGACTTGACAGGCAGATTCAGAAGTTATTCTTGTGATCATCTACTGTACAATTAATTAAGCTATTTAAAGTAATTTATTTCAGTTTATACACTTTGGATATCCTGTAGCACCATTTTGTATCAGTGACAGCTAACTGACTGGCTGCTGATCATAACCAAGATTCCATATCCTGTGAATGTTTGCATTTGCATATTTCTACAGATCCTGTCATGGGTGTAAAGATGTAAAGGTCGTGTGAGACTGCTACTAATGTGAAAGATCCAGCTGACATAAACCTTGTGTTTACCTCCCTCACTAGCATTTTACAAACTCACATTTCTTTTTGGGAACAGAACAACTTTATAAAAGCTCTTCTCCAGGAACCTTTTAATGAAGCACTTGGTGCTTCCTATCATTGCAATTACGCGGACAATTTGAGGATTCTGATTCCACTTTCTGTAGCCTTATGATGGTTCTTGTGAATGTCTTCTCTAGGCATTATTTACCATAAGTAAAATGCACAAGTTTTTTTTAGATTAGATTTCCTACAGTGTGGAAGCAGGCCCTTCAGTCCACACCGATCCTCCGAAGAGTAACCCACGCAGACCCATTTCCCTCTGACTAACGCACCTCACACTTTGGACAATTTAGCATGTCCAATTCACCTGACCTGCTCATCTTTGGACTGTGGGAGGAAACCAGAGCACCCAGAGGAAACCCACACAGACAAGAGGAGAATGTGTAAACTCCACATACAGAGAGTTGCCCAAGGCAGGAATTGAACCTGGGACCCTAGTACTGTGAGACAGCAGTGCTAACCACTGTGCCACTGTGGAAGGGCTTATGCCCGAAACGTCGATTCTCCTGTTCCCTGGATGCTGCCTGACCTGCTGCGCTTCTCCAGCAACACATTTTCAGCACTGTGCCACTATGCCAAGTTTGTGCCTGATTCACACCAGTTTTCCAGTGTCACACAGATATGCAAGGATAGAAAACAGGGAACTGAGGGGAGCTCCTTCTGTTGACCTTACGCTCACTTGTTAACGATTCTGTGGTGTTACTTGCATCAAATGCCAGGGTGACCTCCAAATATAGGTTCAACCATAATATTTTCTGTTTCCCTCAGTCACATGTATTATTGCAGAAAATGAGATTCCATTAATTGGTCACTTAAGGCCTCAACAGAGTCAGAGGACAAACTTTGGCTGATGCCTCACCTGTCCATTGTAATATGGCTGAGAGTTCAGGAGTGCATTGGAAGATGATGGTGACTCATTTTATTTTACATGTTTTACCCTTTCCCCACAATGTTTAAACACTTCACAGAAGGAGACACAGAAAATTCACGCCAATACTTCGGCAGTACTACACCACAGGATTTAGCTACTTTTGTGTTGCCTGGAATTGATTTCCCCAACAAATCTGTCCACTCCTTATGCTGACACAAGAATTTACCTCTTTCAACAGAAGAGGCAGGAGGATCTTCATACTCTGTCTTGGACTCAAGCCTTATCAAACTACTTTCTATTTCTTTGATCCTACTAATGTTCTTCCAGGTATACTGACTATATATCACCTGAGTTCATCTGTTCCTTGAAAAACTGTTGCTTCAATCTGCATATCTGTCTCCTATACAGAGTTTCTGACCTAGTGTCCAAAACAGTAGTGTTGTTTCTCTGAGTCTCGGGCTATGTACTCTCATGTCTTTCCATCTCCTTGACCTACCCATGATTCTCAGTGGTTATGTTTCACCTGAGATTGCACTTTAACAATGGTTTCTCTGCTTTCAATCTTTTTCCTGTGTGCAATTTTGCCAGTAAGTATCCATGCTTTCATGGTATTGCTCTGTAAGCTGAATGATGCTAACTCCCGCTATGCACTAGCATTAAATGTTTTCTGTTTTTATAAATATGTTTAAATATTAATACACTGGACCCATTTTTTGAGGTAGAGTTGTCTAATCTGTGTGCACTTCTATATGCTTTCTGAATTGCAATAATTTCTCAGGGTCTCTCCTGGCTGGTTGTATGCTGGTTACTGTAGTAGAACATAATTCCAACCTTTCAATGAGGATTAAGTTTTCTTTGTCAGTCTGATCCACTGTTGCCTTGAATATTGTATCAGCTATAATCATTGTTGCCTGGGACATAGACAATCACATAGCAGTATCTTATTAGACTGAGCCTCATCTTTATATTCAGAATGGAATCCTTGTAATTTCCTTTGATCCTACTAATGTGATCAGTAATTTGTGGTCTGTTTTGATCTGGAATTTCAATTCCATGAGATAATCTGCAAATCTTTCAAATCCCTGTTGAACAACTGAGGCTTCATTTTCAATTGCAGCATATCTGTTCAATTTCTATCAATACCTTTTGATGTGAAGTACACAGGCTTCCTGGTTCCCTTGTTCTACATCTCTGAATGAGAACAGCACACAATTCTATGAATGTTGCATCACAGCTTAATAAACCTGGGTTATAGTGGGCTAATACATCTGGGGAAAATATCTTCATCTTACCTTGTGAAAAGGTACAGTCTGTTCCTGACCCTTTTACTGTTGTTCACCATTCTTCAACAATTCTGTTATGTGTTGAATGAGATTTATAAACTTTCCTATTTGGTTCACTGTGCCTAAGAAGTACAATATGTACTTAGGCACTTCAGTGGAGGAAATGCAATAATAGCCCTTGTCTTTCTGGGATCCACTGTGATATCTTGTTGTTGTATTATATGTCACTAAAACATGATTGTTGCTGTTGAGAATTGACATTTCCCATTGCGTGTAAGGCCTGCACTTTGTAAGGCTCTTAAAACCTCTCTGATCCAGTGGTTCTGCTTCTTCCTTCATTTAACCATTTACCAAAATTCTCATCCATGCAACAAATTATCCTTTGTTTTCTTGCAAGAATCCTTATAATGCTCGCTGAAAGATTTCTGGGGCAGTTGAAATTCTGAAAGGTGGACAATTAAAATCAAATGGTGAGATGAATGTGGTCAGCAATCTTGACCTATAGTCTAAGGGTATCTGACAAAAGCTGCTATTTGTATCCAATTGCTAAAAAATTTGCTTGTGGTTAATTTGGCCAAAGTGTCATCAACTGATGAGCTTCAACAAACTTTTCTCTTTGAATCCCATTGTTCATTTGAATGAGATCTAGAGATAATATTGTCTCTCACTTGGGGATGGGAATTGTTACCGGTCCTGAGCAAATCATGTCAGTTCAGTCAGTTGTGATATAACCCCCGTCTCTCTCATGCTGTCTAAGTGAGCTTTCACATTTTTTAAAAAGGGTAAGAAATACTCCTTGGCAGATGAGACCAGAATTCTCTTTCACAGTGATGTGATATTCTGTTTTAATTTGCCTAATAAAACTTTTGTATGACATTGGAAATTCATGGCAAAGCAAGTCTCTTCTATTCTTTGTCTTGGAGCTTTGCATTCACGTTTTTCTTTTATATTTTCTAATCTGCCTGTTCAAGAGATGTTACAACACACTTCTAGAGCAACTGGTACTTGAACCCAGGCCTCCTGGCTCAGAAGTAGGGCCATTATGACTGCACTACAAGAACCCTATTGCATTCTGTTAAAGTCTTAAGTAAATATGTGTTTCTACTCAGCTGTGAAGTGTCCTCATTCTTCAATATCTAGACAGCTTCTGTGACTACATATCACTGCATTTAGATATATTGACCATACATTTGAAGATCTGTACCTCCTGTACCTTACAGTTTTATGTTCACAGGTTGAACATCCACTGATTTTAAGCACAAGTTGTCAGTCAGTATTGAAACAGGTTCCCTTATGTTGTGTTTAAATTCTGTTTCAAAACCGTGTACTTTTAATGATACACCAGAGTCTTTGCTGGTCTCTTTGAACATACTTAGGAATGTTGACTTTGTTGGTCTTCATTCTTAATTTTTTGAATATTTTTGTTTTCAAAATGGATTCCCTTTGTAAAAGATTTGTTTCTTCTATTGGTGGGCCTACTCTTTTGTCTGTGCAGCGATGTGGATGATGTTGCTTTGCAGTACATCTTGAAGTGGTCGATTCTCCCATGATGATAGGGCTCAGTTTCCCCTACTGGGCTGTTGGTGTGCTTTGTCTTGAACCACACTTTGAACAGTCTAGTATGGGCAGTTACATTTTTTGCCTCCGTTTCCATATTTTGGTGGGTTTCCAACAGGGTTTTACCCATTTGAATAGGCAGAGGAATCTGTGATATTCTCTTGAAGAATAGATTGATTCTGAGCCCAGTTCTCCCCTTGAGCAGTATATTGGATCATTTTGTTTAGTATTAGTTCTTCCCCTGAAGGAAATATGACAGTTTCATATTCCTGATGCCTGCAATGATGCAAATTAAAATTGCTCCATCAATTCCCCTTGTGACTGGGACCTTTCACTACCCTCACCCTTTCTCTGATCAGATATCATTCTGGAATACAGTCTACATCAAATGCCTTGATTAATATTTCAAATTCATTAATACTTCCTTTTACATAATTCCTCATGAAAACATTACCCGCTTACAGAAATATACAGACCAGATCTCTCTGTTCTTCTGGATGAAACTCTGCTGCAGTCCAGCATTTCTGGAACAGCTACTTCCGGACCTCCATTTCTGGCCTCATTAGTACTTAGTACTGCTCCTGCCTCTGCAGCATGTTTAAATTGCTGGCTGCTGTATTCGCCGATTGACTGGTTCTGTATATGTTTAAGCTGCTGTCTATTTAAAGATAGGCTCATAGCTTTCCTACTTGGATTTCTTTCCTTCTCAGATGGTTGTGCCTTTCTGAAAATGCAGAATACCACTCTTGTTATATTGCATGAGACAGTGATGCCTCACCTGCTGTTACTATGGTATGTATGATAAAACTCACATCATTGTTAGCATGGTCTATGTATGATCATGGTCATGGGAACTATCTGAGGTGCCTTGGGATAGGTTCACTGCCACCAATCCTTGGTATTGGTATTAATTTAAGTTATTGATACCAAGTGAGGAAGAATTCCTACAGTGTCTTTGGCATAAGATAGACATAGGCTTTTTAAAAAGAATTGTTTTGTTACAGTGTACTTAATAGCAAGTTCTATTTATATTTGACTTACATGATAGTCTCTATAAGACATCAAAATTGGTAAGTAAACTGATTAGATTCTTCATATTCTGAGGGGGAGAGATTAATCCTGATGTCAGACAATCCTTTCAGGTATGAGCTACCTTTATTCAACATCTACTCTCTTCAGTACACTAGCATTCTTATTCACATTTGTATATTTACAGGTTATTGAACACAACTGTCTTATGTAGTTTCAAAGCCCTTCTCACTTCTGTTGTATTCTCTTATGTGCTCAACTGATGTCAGATTAACATTGGTTATTGTTATTTTCAACGCCATTACACCATAAATATCATGGTCCACTCTTTTTTAATATTAGACTTCAGGAGCTCAGATCAGTCAGCACACAGGGCAAAAGTGAGGACAGCAGATGCTGGAAATCAGAGTCCAGATTAGAGTGGTGTTGGAAAAGCACAGCAGGTCAGGCAGCATCCAAGGAGCAGGAAAATCGACGTTTCGGGCAAAGTCCTTCATCAGCCCTTCATCTAATCTAGACTCTGAGTCTGTACACAGGTGATTTGCAGCTTTTGTGTCCTGCAGACCTTCAGTCTTATTTACCTTCAACAATCTTTTATCCAAATAATCATTTAAAAAAATGCTTTCACCAATCACCATAGTATAGCTATCATATAGAAAGCTCTGTCATTTCTAATGACAATGGAGAAATCTGTACCTGATTTCTATGTTCGTATCTTTTAATGATTTTGTTTTCCCGCTCCTTACCATCACGTTTTAGCAGTGGATCATAAACCATATTCTGCCATCATCTACACATGAGTGCATCTTTTAATTAATGCACAAAATTAAGCATAATTAGACAACACTATGCCTACTTGATTGATTAATATAACAATCCTGAAGTGTATTTTCAACAACATTTTTTTAGTATGTTTATCTAGCTTTAGGGTATTCAGCTCATCATGATGATGTTCTAACAGCATTTATGATCCAATTATACTGTAAATGTTGGCTTTACATCAATGCGTGCTTTAGATTAATATGAAACATAAGCTCTAAGTTATGATATTTGTTTCAAAATATGTTTCTGTCAAAAAAGTAAAAGTTTTGTATGGGTGTACTTTAATCCATGAAAAAAATACCATATGTCCTCTATTTAATGCTATATAAAGGCTAGTTAACCAGTGGCTTCTTTGTCTATATTTGAAATGTAAAGTTAATTCATCTGGTCAAACTGATATACCCCCAAGCAGTAATTCCTCATGTGTAATGCTTGCTAAAATGACAAGATTCTTTCATTAGGATCAGTACAGCATGGTCTAATCCTGCCCTGGGACTCTAGCAAAGTCAAGAAGTTACAGAGCTGTAGAGGTCTACAGCACAGAAAAAGGACTCTAGCCCATCAACTCTGCGCTGATCAATAAAAGGCACCTAACTATTCTAACCTAAAGTACTGCGGATGCGGATAACCTGAAAGAAAACCATCAATTTCTTGAGAAGCATAGCAGATCTGGCAGCATCTGTGGAGAGAAAGCATGGTTAATATTATGAGCCCAGTGACCTTCAGAAAAAAATTCATATTCTACCAGCCTCTGGGTGAAAACAATTTTCCCCACATCCCTTCTAAACCTCCTGACTTTAATTCTATATCCCTTGACCAAAGGGAAAGTATTTTCTTAGCTACCCTATCTATGCCCCCCAAAATATTATACATCACAATCACGTCAGCCCTCCACTTCCTCTGCTCCAAGGAAAACAATCGCTGTTTATCCAATCTCTGTTTATGTCTAAAACTCTGCGGTCCAGGCAACATCCTGATAAATCCCCTCTGCACCCTCTCCAATGCAGTCACATCCCTCCTCTAATGTGGATTCCAGAACTGCCCTCAACAATCTCATTGTGGTCGAAACAATGATGTATATAGTTCTAGCATCATCAGGATGCCTTGACTAATAACATTATGCCTTGACTAATAAAGATAAGTATCCCACATGCTTTTTGAACCACTTTATCCATCTGTCCAATGGACACGCACACTGAGGACCACCAATCCTCAGTACCCTCCAGGGTCCTATTGTTCATCCTGTAGTCCCTTGCCATTTTTGTCCTGCCCAGCATCATCTCAAACTTATCCAGATCGAATTCCATATGAAATGCTTGGGATATTTTATTATTATAAGGGTACTAATTATTATTGTTGACGCCGAACAATAGTAATGCATTGTAAGAGTGACAAAGCAATGCAGTAATTGGTAACAACTTGCTGTGATGCAGACTCCCTCCCACAAAACAACGTTTTGCTATGATCATTTACACAAACACAAATAAATGTTTCAGTGTGCTTTGCTGGTGAGCAGTGCTGGCAATTCAGAATGGAGTACATGACGACATTCAGTACAAGTTTTCAATGTGGGATATATTAAGAATAGATATATCAGCTTAAAACTGGGCACCCATGAGGAGCTATTGATCATCAGAAGCAGCAGAATTTTATTATATAATAATCTGCAATTACATCCCATGACATTTGCCTCAATCTTCTCAGCCCTAAGCTAGGTGACTAATACTGACTGCCTATGTGCGGTAAAGGCAACACGCTATAGACAGAGCTGACCCAGCAATTAGGTCTCGCAGCAAAATCTGTGCAGCATCCAGACTTGGACAGATGTGGTATGTGGCATTTATGCCACACAAATACCAGGCATTGACCAGTTCCAATAAGACTGACCTTGGAGTGCAGGTTCACAGTTCCTTGAAAGTAGAGTTGCAGGTAGATAGCATAACGAAGAAGGCGTTTGGTATGTTTTCCTTTATTGGTCAGAGCATTGAGTATAGGGGTTAGGAGGTCATGTTGTGGCTGTATACAACATTGGATAGGCCACTTTTTGAATATTGTGTGCAATTCTGGTCTCCTTCCTATAGAAAGGATGTTATGAAACTTGAAGGGGTTCAGAAAGATTTACAAGGATGTTGCCAGGGTTGGAAGAGTTGAGCTATAGGGAGAGGCTGAATAGGCTGGGGCTGTTTTCCCTGGAGTGTCAGAGGCTGAGGGGTGACTTTATAGAGGTTTATAAAATCATGAGGGGCATGGATAGGGTAACTGAACAAAATCTTTTCCCTGGATTGGGGGGTGTCCAGAACTAGAGACGATAGGTTTAGGGTGAGAGGGGAAACATTTAAAAGGGGCAGCTTTTTCACACAGAGGGTAGTGCATGTATAGAATAAGCTGCCAGAGGTAGTGGTGGAGGCTGGTACAATTACAGCATTTAAAGGCATCTGGATAGGTATATGAATAGGAAGGGTTTAGAGGGATATGGGCTAAGTGCTGGCAAATGGTACTAGATTAGGTTAGGATAGCTGGTCAGCACGGGCGAGTTGGACTGAAGGGTCTGTTTCCATGCTGTACATCTCTATGACCCTATGACTGAACCAATTATCTTCTTATCTTGAAATTCAATGACTTTAGCTTTGCAAGTCTCATACCAGAGACATTCCTGAGGATGGACATTGACCAGAAACTCAATTGATGCACCCATGTATCAGTCATACCTTTAATGGAGTGAGCAACAGGTTAGGAATTTTAACTGACTTGTCAAGAGCACTCTTCTTCTGTACAAACAGTCAAGAAACTTGACTCTATCTATGACAAAGCACTTTATTTGGTTCACACCTCATCCACTAACCTAGCCATCCAACACTTCCATCACTGACTAACCTTAACCCAAAAGCAATTCAAAAATACCTTCAAGATACTCTGCAGTGACTTACCAACTTTCTTCATCAGAACATCACAAATGCAGAAACTCCACCACTTAGAATGACAAAAGCAGCAAGTTTCCCTCTGAGTCAGACATCACCCTGTTGGGGGTATATATTGTTGAAACTACATTAGTATTGGATTAAAATCTTGGAACTCCCTATTAACCAGCACTGTCGGAATACGTCCCTCTCACAGTTTACAATAGTTCAATAAAAAGCTCACCATCTCCTCTGCAGGATAACTAGAGATAATGCAATACATATCCTAAGAAGTACTTTTAAAATGTCCTTTGGCATTATTGCAGCAACTTTAATTTCAATGAAGTTGAAGCAAAGATGATGGATTTGAAACATGGCAATGATTAATTTCTAAAATGTACCTGGAAACTCTCAAATCATTAAACTGCAAAATTAAAATTTAGAGATGTCCTGAAAAAAGGCAAAATGTACAATTTACTATGCTTCACCAGAGGCAATAGGTTGTCTCAAGTAGATACATTGTGAGCTTAAAAAAAAAAGCTATTCAATCAGCTTTCATGTATTGAAGTAAGGGAAATACTTGGTCAAAGCTTACTTTTCTAAATAATTCTAACTGGTGTCTTGAGGGTTTAAATATTTGGTGTTCAATATTAAGTGCAGGCCTGACTACCTTCCCCATTGGACCTAAACAGTAACTATTGGGGTATATAAAGTAATTCACACAGAGTAATGAGTTCTATTGTTGCTGTACAGAGACTATGATTGAACTAAAAATGCTGCAGGCTGTTGCTTGATGTGAGATAAAAAAAAGCATGAAGGAGATGCGAGACTTCCATTTTTCTTGTACTGTTGATAACACATTAATAGAATCCTATCTTGTGATCAGCACTACTTTCTGGAACCATGCATGCTATAGTCCTGAAATTCTTGAGGCACATTTTGAATTATCGAGACAAAATATCAACCAGTTTTGTATTATGCTTCAATAGATAATTAAGACAAAACAAGCTTGGTGATGATTAGATCTTTAATCAAAGCAACTGAATATTGCATTGGATTGAATCCACCTGGAAAGAAAATTGATTTTTTTTAAAAAGTCAATGGTGTTAGGGGAAAAAAAATTTAGCAGGGTAACAGGTAGAAACAATCCTTCTAAAATAAGAGTCAGTTAAAGTGCTTCACTCGCACAAGCAAAGCGGAACAAAAGAAAGTGGAAGCTGAGAAAAGAGGCAGTGTTTTTTTTTGCTGTTGTGGCATGACAGTATTGGGATCTGATCAAAAATCAAGATTCGTGTTCAGGGTGCTGTGAAAATGCTCTGAGCATACTGCAAAAAATTTATAAACACAAAGCATTGAAAGGTCATGAAGTTGATGTTACCAGACTGGTCCCAATATAGCTCGAAACAAACAGTAAGCAAAATGTCACCCTCCAAAATGCTTTCCAGATTTAATCCTGAAATAACTAACCATCATAGACAGTGCATGTAAAACCTGTTGAACTTCCAGGTACAGCTGGACCATTAGAATTGAAGGGTTTATAGGTACCTGCCCATATTGGTTAGTAAGAATATTATCCTATCATGTCATCCACCAGTTAAGGATCAAAGTTCAACATTCATTTGTCTGTCTTTTCTTATGGTTTTACATGGCTTATGATTAGATTCCCAACCAGTCCACACCAACCCTCTGAAGAGTAAACCACCCAGACCCATTTCCCTCTCACTAATGCACCTAACACTATGGGCAATTTAGCATGGCCAATTCACCTGGCCTGCACATCTTTGGAAACCCATGCAGACACGGGGAGAATGTGAAAACTCCACACAGACAGTCACCTGAGGCTGGAATCAAACCTGGGACCCAGGTGCTGTGAGGCAGCAGTGCTAACCACTGAGCCACCGTGCCACTTATGTTGATACTGCTGTTGAATGTTCCATTTAGAATTTTCTAAAAAGGACATTATTTTCCTGCTTCAGCTTCTGTTCTCGATTCTGCTTTCAAATCCAGCAGTTTGTTTTATTCATTTATGCAATGTGGGCATTGCTGGCTGGATGGCATTTGTTGCCCATCGCTAGTTGTCCTTGAGAAGGTGATGGTGAGCTGCCTCCTTGATCCTGCTGTGCGTTGACCACAATGCCATCAGGGAGGGAATTTCAGGATTTTGACCTAGATACAGTGAAGAAACAGTGATATGTTTCCAAGTAAGGACTTGGAAACATATCACTGAGTGGTTTGGAAGGGAACTTTCACGCACCTTGTCCTTCTAGATGGAAGTAGTTGTGCATTTGGAAGGTCCTGTCTAAGCATCTTTGGTGAATTTCTGCAGTGTATCTTATAAATAGTACACATTGTTACTAATGAGCATCAGTGGTGGAGGGAGTGGATGTTTGTAGATGTAATGCCAATCAGCAGGCTGCTTTGTCCTGGATGGTGTCAAGCTTTTTGAGTGTTGGACCTGCACCCATCCAAACAAGCAGGGAGTATTCCATCACACTCCTGACTTGTGCCTTTTAGGTGGTGGACAGGCTTTGGGAAGTCAGGAGGTGCACTCACCACAGTATTCCTCGCCTCAGACCAGCTCTTGTAGCTACTGTATTTATGTGGCAAGTCCAGTTGAGTTTCTGGTCTGGAAATTCTCAGCCCAACTCAAGTCCAGGATCATGTCAGTCCCATGAACATCTCACATAAATCTTGACTCATGAATGCCTCCTTCCAGGGTTACTTACAGGATTACCAAATTCCAATTCCAGGATCATCTCTTGCCTTTGTGTTAGTCCAGGTCACCCTGTTCTCTTTGAATCTTAACTTTATTCTTCAAGTCATCAACAGCAAGTTCCTTCTTGTTTTGACTGACACCTTTATCTTCCACTTCTTTCCTGTTCCATCCACGTATCTCCCAACCATCCCTCACCCCTTTGTACAATTGTGTTAAAATTTTACATATAAGTGACATCCAGGATCAGGACACCCAGTCCAACTGACCTAAGATGATCATCATGCTTGACGAAAACCTTTTCCCACCCAGTTCCACTTAGCTGTTCTGGCCAATTCTCATACTCCTTCTCCCCACACCATCATTCCCAGGACCATGACAGAGCTCTCCTTGCCCTTACCTACCGCCCGAACAGCTTCCATATTCAGCAGATCAGCCGTGCAATTTTTGCCAGCGTCAACAGGATATAACCACTAAACTCTGCCATCTCCTATCAATATTCGCCTCTGCAACAGCCCAGTCTATTCCACATTCACCATTAATACTCTTTGCCTTCTGTACAACTCCTTTTTATTCAAGTATAACAGATACAGGATTTACCCTTTTGTGCTTATCTCCTCACAGTCCAAGGCTCCAGTGTTGTGCTGTGTATTGTGGTCAATGTATCTTGAGGAGACATTCTCCTTATATCATCATGTCATCACTGTATCATTGCATGTGACTTTAGGGAATAAAGGTCTCAAGTTATCTTCCCCCAGAACTATGACAGGCTACTGAAAGCATGCTGCTCTGTTTAACTTAATACCTTACTGTGAGCTCAGAAACACCATTATACAGCACATTACTGATATTTTGCCAGTAACACACTTGAGCAGTCATACGAAAGGTCATGCTGGCTTCTTAAAATCACATATTGATTTGGTATATCACGACAAGTCATTTTCAAGAGAAATAAGTCTTAATTCAAGAAATGTTATGCAAGACATCACACCTATGCTACACCAGGAACACATGGGTATTGAATGCTCTGGATGGCCTGCAAATGAATCTGTGTACTGACCCAGGATGAATCAGGATATTCAATGATCCATTCAAGCTTGTGAAGCATGCCAATTATAATCACCCCAACAATGGAGGGAGCCTCTACAGCCACACAATGTTTCATCCACTTCTAAGATGAGAGTAGCAACTGAAACATTCTCCAATTCCATCTTTGTGATGAATTACTCCTTTAAGTTTCCCATTGTTCATTGACTTAGCAACACTACAGGTGTGACCATTGCTAACATGAGGAGTGTAATTTTCAATGTATTCGGTATCCTGAAATGGATAGTGTCTGACTGAAGGCTGCAATTCACTGGCAAACCATTTCATGACATGCAGACTGTCCTATATCCCATCATCACCTCCCCTAGTCACACTCAAACAAACTAACAGAATGTAAGGTATGTACTATCAAATCAATTATCATTAAGATTCAAGCAACAAAGCAAGATCTGTTTTCATTCCTTAGTGCATTTTCATGCAATACCAATGGGGAAGTGGTTACAACCCCAGCACAACATTTACTTGGAAGGCAAACATGAATAACCTTATGCAGCAACCAATTGTTGAAATATTCCAAGACTCAGAACATTCTTCTTCAAGAAAAAGAGAAACGCAATGATTGAGCAGGCAGAGAATTATCAAAATTCCATGCTGTGCACAGATTGAGTTAGAAATACAAATACAAATTCATGGATACCAACAAAGGTTTCTCATCTATGCAGCCAGCCCAGATGATATGGGTGTATTACTGATCATCATGCTGTATTGTGAAGGAACAGAAGCTAACTCAGAAACACCAATCGTTCGTGAAGAGATTAGGGAAAAGCACACTGATGATAACTTTGTGATGATGTTGAGTGACAGAAACCAGCAGCGACACATGTTGTTAAACAAATGCAATAGAAAACAATGCGTACATCTCCAGACGTGTATGCAATCATCAGATCAGGATAAGTTGTCAAACTGATAAAGTGGTGTATTGACATTTGAAAAGTCTTGTAAACTCATAACT
This sequence comes from Chiloscyllium plagiosum, assembly GCF_004010195.1. Classification (NCBI taxonomy): domain Eukaryota; kingdom Metazoa; phylum Chordata; class Chondrichthyes; order Orectolobiformes; family Hemiscylliidae; genus Chiloscyllium; species Chiloscyllium plagiosum. The sequence goes on from NC_057726.1 coordinate 38,106,624, forward strand.
GTTCATAAAATTATCAAATTGGTAACACATGCCTATGTATAACTACATACATCTGTTTGGGATACTTGTTTTATCTTTTGAAAAAAGAGGATATTGTGTTTGCTTCATGGCCAGTACATCAATTAAAATACATGCTCATTTAATCATCACTGTATCACATTATGTGACCTGAGGGTCACAGTCTCATACTCCATCTTACCCTGGGATAATCAGAATTATGATGTATTGTAGGAAACATGTATTCCATGTAGCTTAATGGCTTAGTATTAGCCCTGGTACGTATGCACGTGTAAATGTAATGTTTGTATGTAATATCTAGCTGTAATGTGGGTATGTGGATTCTTTAGTACCATGATATCCATGTCTGGTTTCTTATTTCATTTGGGATAACAAGAACAGTTACATCAGGCAAAAAGCCATGTCACGAAATACTTCTTCTGAGTTGAATAGTGATTTACTAGTGCTTTATTAACTTTCACTTCCTGGCCACCTCTACACTGGGAAGATGAAATGCAGATTTGCCAATTACTTAACAGAACCCTTGGCTCTGCCCACAAGTACGACCCTGAGGCTCCGTTGTTTGCCAATTCCATACATTACTCACATGATGCCCTTTCTGTTCATGGCTTGTGACAATGTTCCAGTGAAGCTCAAAGTAAGCTCAAGGTGCAGCACCTTATATTTTGATTCAGCACTCCACAGCTTCTAAACTGCGCATCCATTTCAACAACGTTAGACCATTACGTCTGACTCCATCATGGGTCTTAATTTTTTTCCTAATTTTTACCCATTTGTTTTGCAACATTGGTCTTGGTCTTGTCTTTTTTTCTATCCCATCATGTTGCAGTCAGATGGTTTTTATGTTAAGACTAAAACCTCATTTTGATATAAGAACAAGGAGATTGTGATGGAGCGATATATAGCATTAGTTTGGCCACAGCTGGAATATTGTCTATAGTCCTGGTCACCACACTACAGGAAAGATATGGATTGCATTATATAGGTGAAGAAGACATTCACCTGGATGTTAGCTTAGCTGGAGCTATGAAGAGAGACCAAATAGGCAAGAATTGTTTTCTCTAAAGCAGAGAAGCTGAGGTAGGGTTGGAGTTGGGGGAGTTGAGAATCTGAGGACTATGAATATGGTAGGTAGGAAGAAACTTTTCCCTAACCGGGGGCACAGTTTTAAGGTTTGGAGCAGGAGGTTTAGAGGAGGTTTGAGAACTTTGTCTTTCATTTAGACTGTTCTGGGTATCTGGAACTCACTGCCCAAAAGAGTAGAAGAGGCAGGAACTCTGAAAAATGTTTAAGAAGTATTTAGCTGAACACTAGAAATACCATAACAAACGAGGCAATGGGCCAGGTGGTGGAAAATGAGTTTGAAATAGATAAAATATCCATTCGATGGTTAACGCAGAATGATTGGCTGAGGGCCTCCTTGCATTCTGTCAAAACTCTATCACCATTGGTTTTTCACTCTCCTTTTAGGTATTGCAATGTGAAATCTATTATTTACCTCTCCTCTAATCTATAACAGATCTTCTCCTTTGTCCCTCCTGCCCCTTTCCAATGACTGAAAAACTCTCACATTTTTATTCCTCTTCAGTTCTGAAGAACGATTATTGGCCAGAAACACTAATTCTGTTTCTGAACTTGCCTGACCTGCTGATTTTTTTCAGCTTTTTTTATTCTTTATTTCTATTTTGCGCATCCACAGTATTTTACTTTAGGTTTATCTCTGCTGTTCTAGTGAGATTGTAGAAAGGAAGGGAGTTTCAGATGTTGTTTATCTGATGCCCCACTTGCCTCATGGTGCGGCTGCTTCTCACCCGTCTGACAATCCAAGTAATCCTCTCAGTGATCCCTGGAACTCTGTCACAGATTAAAGCATTGATACCGTCTGGTCTTCTATAAAAGAATATCAATAAAGTCTGGTGATGTGTGATTTTTAACTTTAAGAAAGTTTAAGCAATTGCCTCACAATCACAATATACAGAATTCCCAGCTTTTTCAGCTGAAGACAAAATTTGCAATAAACAAAAATGTCTGTTGTAAACCATCACCAATTTCACAGTTGCAGTAGAAGACAGTCAATACTTAAGAACTAGTTTAAAATTCAATTAGTTTTTCAACAATTAAAAATTCCAGTGAATCTCCAGTGTGATATTTAGATTTTTGATTATTCCTATTTTTAATATGTGCATTGCTTCTTTGAAATGGTGAGTGGATAAAGGAAAAAAAAATCATGTTGCCTTCTGGTATTGCACTTCTCGATGCAAATCTATGAGTACAATGTGCAGCATGAATAATTATGTATCATTCACACCTCAGAGTTACTCAAATTGATATTGTGGTCTGATGCATAACTTACAACATAGAATTAGAATTGGAACATATAGATAACGTGAACAGAAACATTCAGAAAGTAACATCATATGTAGCAAAATCTGTGGAACCATGGAGCTAAGATTCAACTTCCATGTGGTTTGAGATGTCCAATAGCGGCTATCTGAACTTTTAGATTCATACACCTTATCCCTTTGACATCCTGTTGATTTCAATGAGAGAAAGTAACAGGCAGGTTGCATGTGGGGAGCTGATCCTCACATATTGGAGTATCAAGTTACAAGTTATGAAATGTGCACCTGAAATTTCTGAGTGTTCTTCCACTCTCTACTGCAGTTATTTAAATGTTATTTCAGGTTCAGAAGGCAGCTGTTTGAAAAGGAAGAGGAATTTTAACACCACTATTTCTAGCGGTGGATATGGCACCTGCCTGTATCAGGTGTGAGCGTCGAACTGTAGAAATCAAAATTCTAATGAAGCCTCATTGGCCACTGCCACCTTGCTCAGCAATTGTTGTTTTGCATGAAAAATGTTAAACTTTCGTCCCTGGAGCTAGAGAAACTTGAATACTCCTCTAGACCCTTTGTTGGGAGATTTTTCTTCAGCTACCACCAGGCTTTATCTTTATCCTCCCATCCTGCCCCCTGTAAAAACGCCATCCCTGCCACCTTGCTCAGCAATTGTTGTTTTGCATGAAAAATGTTAAACTTTCGTCCCTGGAGCTAGAGAAACTTGAATACTCCTCTAGATCCTTTGTTGGGAGATTTTTCTTCAGCTACCACCAGGCTTTATCTTGTATAGACCAATGCCGCTACACTGACATAAAGATACTAATGTGGAGTATCTCAGGCTGTGATGTCTGCACCTATACTGTTTCTAGGCTGTTTGATCCTTATCTCGAAGTAAGACCTGACCTGCTGTGCTGTTCCAGCAATAAAGTTTCAACTTTGATCTCCAGCATCTGCAGACCTCACTTTCTCCTTTATCTTGTATAGACCAATGCCGCTACCTGCACATAAAGATACTAATGTGGAGTATCTCAGGCTGTGATGTTTGCACCTATACTGTTTCTAGGCTGTTTGATCCTTATCTCGAAGTAAGACTCTTTAACCCTCTGCATTCTGGACATCTACTTAACTAATATCTGTCCACAGTGGGTTCTCAAAAATAGCTCTCTAGTGTAGTGTCTAAGGCCTCTCCAATTGCATGCTCATTCTAGACTGATCTCTTTTCCCTTCCTGATTTACACTGGATTTGAAAATAGCGGTGTCGATGGTAGTCATGATGAGGAGGTTCCGGTGTTGGACTGGCAACGTTCTAAAGACTAGTTCTGCCAAATAAACCTGTTGGACTATAACCTGGTGTTGTGTGATTTTTAACTTTGGATTTGAAAATGTTGAGGGTCATGTTAGCTGACATTTATTTTAACTGTTCATCAATATTCCAAAGAACATAAGTTCAGCAATTGATAATGCAGCAAATTCTTATTGTTAATAAAAGTACTTTGTGCTACATCTGACTTCTGTAATTTTTAAATTTTGTATTAAATTATGTCAATCAGAAATAGTGCCGACAGCCACCAAAACCTTGAACCAAAGACTAGTCTAAGTGGCAGCCCCAACCTTTCAACTGTTCCACCACCTCCAAATAAATTCTATGCGCTTATAACAGAATATACAAAATATTAGACTGTCTTAATTACAATTCAAAATTTTTTGGCTATTCCTCAATGGTATTGTCCACGGGACGAAGGGTAAAGCTGGATGTATCAGTTTTGGAACATAACCTCAGGCCAACCATTAACTTCTCAAGAAAAGGAAACAAATAGATCAAAGCTTTAGCAAAAAGCTGCAGGTTCATAGAATCCCTGCAGCGTGGATGCAGGCCATTTGGCCCGAGTCCACACCGACCTAATTGGTAAAACTCTGTTCATGGAGCAAAAACTCTTGTCAGATTTCAAACCAGGACATAAATCTGAATAAGGGACAGAAAGCTAGAAGCCACGGTCATCAGATAAACAGATCAATTGTGCTCTAATATTATCAGAAGGAATATTCAGGAGGAACAGGAAGGCATGCAAAAGGATGTTCCTGATGACCAGAAAGTCTGGAGCTAGAGGACACAGTTAAAGGATACAGGGTAGGCTGTTTAGGACTGAGATGAGAAGAAATTTCTTCAGCCAGAAGGTGGTGAGCTTGTGAAATTCCCTACTACTGAAAAAGCAGTTGAAGCTAAAGCACTGAATGGTTTCAAGAGTGAGTTAGATATATTCCTTAGGACTAAAGGTATTAAATTGTATGGTGAGAAAGTGGGAACAGTTGAATGATCAGCCATTTTCACCTTGAATGGTGAGCAAGTTCAAAAGGCTAAATGGGCTACACTTACTCCTATTTTCTATGACCTTGCTCAAGCCAAGAAGTGGGACTGAGTATGATTATCAGAGGATGTGGGTAAGTATAGCTGGAGAGTATCAGATGGTGCACTGAATGCTACAAATATTCCAACAGCTTCACCCTAGTACTGAAATCAAGCAAACCCAGATTGGGTCATCCAGTCAGAGCATTGGGATGTCTTAACCTGTGAGCTTTGAACTTTGAAGGGCTGGGCTGGGCAAGTTGGAGCTATTGCTTATAATCGTGATAACGGTTATAATAATATTAAAGATTACAAAAACTAAATAAGTAAGAAAAAGTACTGGAATAATGTAGATAACGTAAAGAAAACCTTAAGGGAAGAGGTGAGATTCATACAAATCATGATATTGTAACTGATGACATGACTTCAAAATCAATAAAAGAGAAGATTGTTTCTCCTGTATATCCCTTCAGGGGGTCTGACAATTTTAGATCTTGAATGATCTATTCATCTGAAGTACATGGATTCTGATTTCTTGTCCCTTAAAGACAGAGCAAAGAGTCTGGTTAACACTGAGAGAGGTTTTGCCCTGTATCTAGGCTTGTACCACCTCTGCTGCATTTTGCATATGTCTTATTTTTAATACCTACTTGTGGTTTAAAATGGGCATGCATAGAGAGAGGGTTTAGAATGCACTAGAGAGTTGTATTTGAGAACCTACTATGTACAAGTGTAAATAAAAGAGTGTGACAATACATAAGGAGTTGAAGACTCTTACCGGGAAATAAGCAGCAAGCAGCCTCCTGACAGTATACATAGTGACTCCTATGGCCCAGAGATACTCCAGCATGATACCTCAATATGCAGGTAATAACGCAACACTTAATGCATAGGATAAACCACCATGGTTTACATTGTCTACCATGTGTGCGTTTTCTGGTATTTTTACAGCACTCCACCCAATCTGAATTGGTGAATTCATAGCCAGATAACCCTAATTGCCATATGCTTTACTAACCAGCATTCTGCTAAACTGAAAACTGCCAGGCTAACCTTTTGTTTATCTTTTGCAACTTCTGATGGGAACAGCAAGGACAGACAGCAAGAAAGATAAGGCACATTAAAATGCTGGAAAGGTGCCATACAATGCTGGCTCATTGGAAGGTCAACATATAACATGTGCAATCAACACCAGACTAGCAAGGTAAGCTGAATTGGTTCTGAATTTGACGAGATAGGGAGGTTAGTACAGGCAAAAAATGAGACAGGTTTGGTTTATCGATGGAGTTAAAAGCGGAACCCTGAAAATGAAAATGAAGTGATAAGCAGGGTAAAAATATAAATAGTGACAGGAAAGCTTTTTAAAAAAAGCTGCATCTTCACTGGTGAGAAATTAATGTAGAAGGCCACATGGTAACAATAAACCAGTGAGCAGCTATGTAGTAACTCAAGTGCATCTATTTGTTATTACATAGATTGGTGAGGGTTAATTAAAATTAAATAAATATTTCCACTCTAACTTAGGTGACCTACAACCTAGCTATCATACCTTCAACACAAATAGAAAGCCTATTGATTTTTTAAATCCGAGATATACCACACTGTATACATTATACAAAAATAAAGCATCAATACACAACAAACATATTATATATGAGCTGTATAATCAAATAAATAATCATTCTTCAGTCATCCACATAACCTCTGATCTACTGAAACACCCTGAAGATTAGTGTTCTCAAATATAATTCTAACTCAGTTAATTATTATGAGTTTAAATATAATGCGTATAATCTCTGAGTGCCTGAGTTTAAAGTTAATATGCAAACATGGAACAGACAGCAACAATTAGTAAACAACCAAACTAAACCATTACAGGGTTAATTCTCCAACTTTGTATTCCTTGCATGGAGTTCCAACCAGCGAGAATACATATGGGAAATTTTGCATGCAATGGATGATATTCTGCCCATGTCTTTGGGTCAAGAGACCATGCACAACAAGGTCTCTTATCATTAATAAATAAAAATGTAAATTTAACTTTATATGTGAATTTTCAATGGATTCTCTCCCATCTGTGAAGTAATGTGTTCATGTGATAGCTTAAAGGTTCTTAATGGTCACTTAGAGCACATTTTATGGCCATTCTATTTGGTATTCAAGTCAAGTGATGCAAGATCCAAAGCCCATCCAAATGTCAGCAGTCGGCAGTTTATGCTCCATCTGCCTCAAAGATAAAAATCAGTTAATAACATGGTTGCAAACATTGTGGTTCGATTAGAAGTGTTGTTCACAAAAGCTAGTCCATACTTCAAATGAAGGGAAAAGAATGCTGGGGAACTGTTCTAGGATATTTATATCCCTTAGAAGCAATGAAATGGAAGTCCATGAGCAGGAAGAAGTCTGTGTTAAAATCCCAAAGACTAAAAGATTTTTTTTTAAAACCATCTCTTCGCGTCAGATATTTGACACAAATCTGGGGTAGTATTTGCCCACTCACTCAACTTATCCATTGAGGACAGTACCGATTGTCCATTCAAACAGCCCAATGAAAGGACCGAGAACTCAATGGCCTCAGCAGCGCCTAGTATTTGCCCACTCACTCAACTTGTCCATTGAGGACAGTACCGATTGTCCATTCAAACAGCCCAATGAAAGGACCAAGAACTCAATGGCCTCAGCAGCGCCACCAAGAGCCGATGTGGAGAATGAGTGGTGTGCCTGTATTCAGAGGCACTCTTGCAGGGGTGAGCACTAGCAGGTGGGATTTGATGATGTAAGGGTTGGGGGTGGGGGGCATGTGGAGGGAACCTCCCACAACAAGGCACCATTCAGTCCTGTGAAGACCATTGATTGCTTATGAAAATAGTATCAATTGTCTCTTTACCGAATCCAATTAGCCAACCATTAGTGTCAGCGCAAGAATCGACCTGAGTGAGTGGTGGGATTTCCCATGTGACTCCCATGCACTTAACCCATTCATTGCCTCAAGCCTCACCTACAGGGCTACAAAACTTTTAGCCATAGATTACTGTACTTAAAGCGGAGTGCAGAAAACTTTGCTGAATAAGATACCAGTGCATTTTTAAAATGCACACTATTTGTGCAGTCAAAATTGGGCTTGAAGTATTTTATGGATGTACACTTTCAAGTAATAAAACTAACATTTCTAATGATGCACTTTCAATGTACTGCTTGCCAGATGGACATTAATGTGGGAAATTATTTTATATTTATTAAGACACATGAGAAATCATGGACTGCATGGTCAGAATTTCCCAATATGTGCACTGCTTAGGCAAGTCTTTGCATCAGAATTGTGCAGTCAGATTTTGTGACTATCTGGGCAGTCATATGTCTTTCACTTTAATCCACCATGGGGAGGGAAGAAGTGTGTGGGGTGGAGAGATTAGCAAAATACTTTCAGTCATGTTGGCACATTCATGTTAATATGCAAACAAACCTGTTCTGCATCAATGCAAAAGTGCCAGTGCTGCGTCTGCATGAGATTAAATACTTGGGTAACGCCTATGCTTGGTTAACATGTGAGCCAATGGAACGTCAATTAGCCTCAAGTGTTTGATATGTGCCACCTAACAGATGTGTTAGCAGATTTTACATTCATGGAGCTAAATTAAATAAGAATTTATGTAAGGGTGCATAAAGCATACAATAGAGAAATGATAGTCATGTCCCCAAGGGGTCAATTTTACAATCACTGTCTTCAGTACAAAAATGCATTGATCTTGAAGATGACACAGGAACATCGAAATATATTGTGAGGAGCATAGTGACAGACTTCAGAATGGTAAAAAATGGGTTGGTGAAGTAAGCAGATACATGGCAGCTAAAGTCTAACACAGAGAAGTGTGAAGTGATTCACACTTTACACAGTGATAAACAGAATGAGGAGACCATAAAACTAATTGTTAAAGAGGATGCAAGAATAAACAGATCTGGGGATAAATGTGCAAAAGTCTTCGAAGGTGACAAGGCAAGTTGAGAAGAATGTTCCAAAAGCATGCTGCATATTTGGCTTTACTGGTATAAGGCTGGATATTAAACTTCAGGAGCATGTGGATGTTGGAGCAGATGAGGTGGAGTTAAAAGCAAGCAAACTGACAGTGCATCAGGAAGCCAGTTCCAGCCCATCAACTTCAATATGCAACTGCAATGTGTTAGGCTCTGTTAGCAACTCTCTTAGGAAAGATGGGCTGTCAATTTTAATAAGCTAATCACCAACAGGATTTTCCCTCCCACCAATAAGGGATTTCTCTTTAAAGAGCCTCACCGCTCCAAAATTTTAATGATTGCACCCTGGGGAGTGATGCCATTAAAGAAAGCTAGGGGTTCAAGTGCATATTTCCTTGAATGTGGAAAGACAGGAAGACAGGGTGGTATGGAAGATGTTTGGCACATTTGCCTTAATTGGTCAAAGCATTGAGTATAGGAGTTGGGGTACTATGTTGCGGCTGTTCAGGACATTGGTGAAGTCATTTTTAAAATACTGCATACAATTCTGGTCACCCCTCTATCGGAAGAATGTTGTTAAACTTGAGACGGTGCAGAAAAACTTATAAGGGTTTTGCCAGAACTGGGCCATAGGGAGAGATTGAACAGATTGGGCCTTCTTCCCCTGAAGTATCGGAGGCTACGGGTGACCTTATAGAGGTTTATAAAATCATGAGGGACATAGATAAGATGAATAGCCAAGGTATTTTATCTGAGATAGCGGAGTCCAAAACTAGAGGGCATAGGTTTAAGATGAGATGGGAATGATTTAAAAAGGGCCTGAGGGGTAAAAGTTTCACAGAGGATGATGCATGTATGGAATGAGCTGCCAGAGGAGGTGGTGCAGGTGGGTACAATTACACCAATTAAAGGGCATCTGGATGTGCATATGAATAAGAAGGGCTTTGAGGGATTTGGACCAATTGCTGGCAAATGGAACTAGGTCAGATTGGAATGTTTGGTCGATGTGGAAGAATTGGACTGAAGGTTCTTTTCCATGCTGTATAACTCTATAATCCTATTTGACTCAGGGCAGCGCTAAATAAAAATGTGCCTTTGTGTATCAGTATTCCATCTGGTCAATTCTTTCACTGCACTCACAACTCAAAGTCCATCAAATTTCATGTTTGCAATGCTCCTTTAAATACTGGACTTCTGATCAACTCATATATCATATCTATGTCAAGCTATCATATCTATATAAGACAATTGGTCAGGAAAATCAGAATCAATATGTTCATATAGCATCTGGTTTAAAAAGCTACATACCTTTGATAGAAATGACAGAGTGGAGGGGGTGAAGGTAATAAAAAGAAATTTCCAACATCTTTCAGTTCTGAAGAAGCATCAAAGCAGACTAAAATATTAACCCTGTTTCTCTCCCCACAATAGTTCCAGACTTTGAGATTCTCCAGCATTCTGTTTCATATAAAGATGTGTTGTCCCTTGCAGTGGGGCTTTCTCTGCACTAATAGAAACTCTCACATTTAGCAGAGGATGGCTGGGGTGCAATTGATGTTCCACTCTGGGTACCACACTATTGGAATTATGTCGAACCGTGAGCAGGCAGAGCAGTAGAATGGTATCAGCAGTTGGTTGTTCTCTTTACATCAGAGATGATAAAGAGGAGATTTTGTAGACAGAATCAAAATTGTGAATACTTTGAAAGTTTATTTGTGTTTATCCTGTTTCCAGTGTCAGGAGGACCAGTGAATGGATGTGAATCAGAGGTGATATGGGAAAAGTAATTAAATGGTGAACTATGATCTAAAATATGTTGCCTGAAAGCGTGGCGGAAGCAGATTAAATCTGTCCTTGCTGTATCACAGGAACCACTGCTCAATCATTCGTTACCAATTTTATTCTCCTAATCTGTGCTGTCCTTTCCATTCTAGACATCAACATGTAGGCGGAAACCCTTTTCCTGTTCAAAATTAATGAACATACAGCAGATGACAAATATAAGAGTTCTGAATCATGCACAACTCTAACTTAAAAACTGCTCTTATCTTCCCAGACATGTGGAGTACGACTGATTACTCATGGCTTTGTCCTTTAAAAAAAAACTTTCCTCTGTGCTCCATGAGGGAATTAAGGTGATATTTTTCACAGCCAAAACATATTTCAAACAAGCTTTCAAAAGACTTCCGGAAAGATTAGATTGAGGAAGGAACTTAATAATTGTAGAACACTTTCAGTTAGAATTTGAACAGTTAACGGAAAAAGAGGGCCACCACTAATAGTTAGAACCCTCAGTAACTGAATCCAAAATAAAGTTTGGAGAAGTGCATCTGTGGATAATTAGTTAGGCTAGTATGAAAAGATGAATGAAGAAGGAATGTAGCAAAAATCACCAACCCCAAAGTGAAACCAAGCATCTTTTAGAAACACAGGATGACCTAATATTACAGCTTCCAATGAAAGGATGAAGTTGTATTTTCTCCTCACATCACAGAGGAATAAATGAATACCAGAGAACCATCAGTTCTATATTAAATATAAACTGTCAACACAACCTTGCCCAACTATAAGGCCATAAGATATAGGAGCAAAATTAGGCCATTCAGACCATCGGGTCTGGTCTGCCATTCAATCATATGTTATGATTGTTTCTCAACTGATATGTTTCTCAACTCTATTCTCCTGCCTTTTCCCTGCAACCTTTAATCCCGTTACTAATCAAGGACATAGCTATCTCTGTCTTAAATGACTTCGCCTTCACAGTGTCTGTGGCAACGAATTCCACAGGTTCACCACCCTCTGCCTGAAGAAATTCCTCATCTCTGTTCTTCTGGGTCATCCCTTCACTCTGAGGCTGTGTCCTCAGGTCTTTCTTACAAGTGGAAACATCTTTTCCACATCCACTTGATCTCAGCCTCACAGAGGCAAGTATTAGTGAGATACACAGCAGTCCATTGCTTTTCATTATTCATAAAAATGATTTGGATGTGAACATAGGAGATATGGTTAATAAGTTTGTAGATGACAGTAAAATTGGAGGTGTAGTGGGCAGCAAAGAAGATTATCTCAGATTACAATGGGATCTTGATGAGATGGGCCGATGGGCCAAGGAGTGGCTGACGGAGTTTAATTTAGATAAATGTGAGATGCTGCATGTTGAAAAGGAAAATCAGAGCAGGGCTTACACACGAAATGGTAAGGTCATGGAGAGTGTTGCTGAACAGAGACCTAGGAGTGCAGGTTCATAGTTCCTTGAAGGTGGAGTGACAGGCAGATAGGATAGTGAAGAAAGCATTTGGTATCCTTGCCTTTAATGGTCAGAGCATTGATTATAGGATTTGGGAGTTGCGGCTGTGCAGGACATTGGTTGGGTCAATACTGGAATGCTGCGTGCAATTCTGGTCTTCTTCCTATAGGAAGGGTGTTGTGAAATGTGAAAGAGTTCAGAAAAGATTGAGAAGGATGTTGCCAAGGCTGGAGGGTTTCAACTACAGGGAGAGACTGAGTAGGCTGGGGCTGTTTTCCCTGGAGCATCAGAGGCCAAGGGCTGACTTATAAATATTTATAAAATCATGACAGGCATGGATAGGGTAAATAGACAAGGTCTTTTCCCTGGGGTGGGGACTCCAAAATTAGAGGACATAGTTTAAGGTGAGAGGGGAAAGGTTTAAAAGGGGCACTTGTTCACACAAAGCGTTGTGCGTGTCTGGAATGAGCTGTCGGAGGAAATGATGGAGGCTGGTATAATTACAACATTTAAAAAGCATCTGAATGGGTATATGAATAGGAAGGATTTAGAGGGATATGGGCCAAATGCTGGCAAATGGGACTAGATTAATTTAGGATATCTGGTCGGTATGGATGAGTTGGACCAATGGGTCTGTTTCCGTGCTGTATATCTCTATGACTCTATAATTCTGTGTATCCTCACCCTTTTAAAATCCATCTAGTACAGACCCAGAGTCCTCAACCGCTCCTCATATGAAAAGCCCTTCATTTCTGGGATCATTCTTGTTAACTTCATAGACCCCCCATCAATGCCAACACATCTTTCCTGAGATATGGGGCCCAGAACTGCTCACAATATTCCAAATGTGACCTGACCAGAGCCTCAGCAATACATCTTAACTCTTGTATTCTAGCCCTCTAGAAGTGAATGCATCTGCCTTCCTAACTACTAAATGAACCTGTATGTTAACCCTCAGAGAATTCTGAACTCGGCCTTCTAAGTCTCTACGTGCTTCAGAGTTTTGAAGTCTTTCCCCATTTAGAAAACAGTCTCTATTTTTCTTACCAAAATGCATAAACTGACACTTTCCCACATTGTATTCCATCCATTTCTTCTTTGCCCACTCTCCTATGCTATTTCTGCAGCCTCCTCACCACTACCTGTACTCCCACCTAGCTTTGTTTTATCTACAACTCAGTTCCTTCATCCAGATTGTTAATGCATAGTGTGAATAGTTGTAGTCCCAACACCGATCCCTGTGGAACTCAACTAGTCACAGGCTGCCATCCTGAAATGACCCCTTTATCCCTACTGTCTGCCTTCTGCCAGTCAGCCAATCCTCCATCCATGACAATACCTTGATACCATGGGCTCTTGTCTTATTTAATAGCCTCCTGTATGGCACATTGTCAAAGACCTTCTAGAAATCTAAATAGATAACATCAAATGGCTCTCCTTTGTCTAAGTTGCTTGCTATGTCCTCAAAGAATTCTAAGAAATTTGTCTGGCATTTGTCCCCTTGCTGAAGCTATGCTGATTCAGCCGTTTTTTTACCCTGAACTTCCAAGTACTCATAGTTGATTATTAAGGATGAAGTCAGGCTAAACATCCTATAATTTCCCATCTTCTGCCTCCCTTCCTTCTTAAACAGAGGCTTTATATTCACCATTTTCCAATCCTCTGGGACCTGAAGGATGTTGTGAAACTTGAAAATGTTCAGACAAGATTTACAAGAATAGGCTGAATAGGCTGGGGCTGTTTTCCCTGGACTGTCAGAGATTGAGGGGTAAATAGACAGGTGTGGAGTCCAGAACTAGAGGGCATAGGTTTAGGTTGAGAGGGGAAAGATATAAAAGGGACCTAAGTGGCAACTCTTTTACACAGAGGGTGGTGCGTGTATGGAATGAGCTGCCAGAGGAAGTGGTGGAGGCTGGTACAATTACAGCATTTAAAATGCATCTGGATAGTATATGAATAGGAAGGGTTGAGAAACAGCCCCAGCCTATTCAGCCTCTTCCTGTAGCTCAAATCCTCCAACCCTGGCAACATCCTTGTATATCTTTTCTGAACCCTTTCAAGTTTCTCAATATCTTTCCGCATCGGAGGCTGAGGGGTGACCTTATAGAGGTTTACAAAATTATGAGGGGCATGGATAAGATAAATGGATAAAGTCTTTACCCTGGGGTCGGGGAGTCCAGAACTAGAGGGCATAGGTTTAGGGTGAGAGGGAAAAGATCTAGAAGAGACCTAAGGGGCAACTTTTTCACGCAGAGGGTGGTATGTGTATGGAGTGACCTGCCAGAGGATGTGGTGGAGGCTGGTACAATTGTAACATTTAAGAGTCATTTGGATGGGTATATGAATAGAAAGGGTTTGGAGGGATATGGGCCGGATGCTGGCAGGTGGGACTAGATTGGGTTGGGATCTCTGGTTGGCATGGACAGGTTGGACCGAAGGGTCTGTTTCCATGCTGTACATCTCTATGACTCTATGACTCTATGACTCTGTAAGTGCTGGCAAAAGGGACTAGTTTGGGTTGGGATAGCTGGTCAGCACAGACAAGTCAGACTAAAGAGTCTGTTTCCATGCTGTACATCCCTATGATTCTATGACTCTTAACTCCAGTGATTCCTGAAAGATCACACTAAAGCCTCTACAATCTCCATCTGTAGTCCATCTGGTACAGATGATTTATCCACCTTCAGACCTTTCAGCTTCCCCAGCACCCTCTCCTTCATGATGACCACTACACTCACCTCTGCCTCTGACTTTCTTGAAGTTCTGGTATGCTACTGGAGTCTTCCACATTGAAGACTGATACAAAGTATCTATTCAGTCCCTCTGCCATTCTTTTTGTTACCCATAGTACTCCTCCAGCCTCATTTCCCCGTGGTCCAATGGCCATTCTTGCCTTTCTCTTCTACTTCATTGTCTCATTCTGTATTGCTTTTTAAATTCACCTCTGCTGGTTTTTAAAGGCTTCCCACTAATCATCACCACATTGTCTGCATTCTCTTTTGCTTTTATGCTGCCCCTAACTTCCCTCCTTAGCCATAGTTACCTCATACTCGACTTAGTATATGTTTTCTTCCTCCTGAATTACCCCAGAAACTCTTGCCTTTGCTGTTCCATTATCTTGCTGCTAGGCTGTTCTTCCAATATATTTACAAGGATGTTGTGAGGGTTGGAGTGTTTAAGTAAAAGGGAGAGGCTGAATAGACTGGGGCTATCTTCCCTGGAGGATCAGAGGCTGAGGGGTGACATTATTGAGGTTTATAAAATCATGAGGGGGATGGATAGGATAAATAGACAAGGTATTTTCCCTGGGGTGGGAGGATAAATAGAAAGACCTAAGGGGCAACTTTTTCACACAGAGTGTGGTGCATGGAATGAGCTGCCAGATGGAGTGGTGGAGGGAATCTGGATGGTTATATGAATAGGAAGGGTTCAGAGGGATATGGGCCAAGTGCTAGTAAATAGGACAAGATTAATTTAGGATATCAGGTCAGCATGGACAAGTTGGACTGAACAGTCTGTTTTTGTGTTGTACATCTCTATGACTCTATGACTCTACTCTGACCAGCTTCATTACTCAATTATAATACCGTTACATCCGGTCCCAGCTTCTTCTCTCAAACTGCAAGGTGAGTTTGATTATATTATGGTGTCAGCCCCTGTAGAGGGGTCCTTCACCTTAAGCTTCTAATCAACTCTACCTCATTCCACATCACAAAATCCAGGATTGTCTGTTCCTTTATGGGCTGATCCTGGTGGGCTCTACCAGAAGCTGCTCCAAGGAAAAAGCATGTTGTGGACATTCCACAAATTCCTTTTCTGGGAACCCACGACCAACCTGATTTTCCCAGTCTACCTGAATATTGATTTCCATGATTGTTACAAGAGTACCGTTCTTACATGCCTTTTATATGTCCTGATTCATTTCCTGCCCCACATCCTGATTAGTGCTGGGATGTCTACACATAACTCCCATCTTTTTGCCTTTATGGTTCCTCAACTCAACCACACAAATTCTGTGCTTTCTGAACCGATATCATTTTTATTACCAATTTAATTTTATTTGTTACTAACAAGGCAGCTCCACCCACTCTACCCATCTGCTTAATCTTTCGTTAGGAAACATATCCTTGGATATTTAGCTCATTACCAATGACTGTGTGACTATCATTTGCAAATCCAAGCTACAACTTAGATTTTATGGTGCACTTAAACTAACGAATACAGATTTTGATTTAGACTCGATTGTATAATAATTGCTTTCAAAGTATGTATGCAATTCTCAGTACTAAATATAACAGAGTTCATGGTGTTGTCCAACAGAGATGTAGTTTTTTAAAAAAAAGTTACTTTAAATATTATATTTAAACTGCCAAAAAGTTAAAGCTTGCTCAGAAATGGAATTTAGTGAACCCAGTAATTGGTTAACTAGTACCTGAAAATAATGATCATTAAACTCTGAATTGCTGCAAAAACACACTTGTTTTTATAAGTCAAATGTATCAAAATGTGGCTAGTCTAGCACTTATTCAGAGTTGCTATTTTCTTATCTTCACACTCCTGGGAAAGTAGTGAAAAACAGTGGAAGGAGTTATAGACTGACAAAATGCAATTGCTCTTTCCGAGGTTTTAACTAGCTGTGTACCAGCTAACAGCGTTCAATATGGCGGGAGAGTTTTATGCTTTCCCACGATCCAAACAATGCACAAGGAGCCTTCATGTCCACGCCCACCAGGAGTGAGTGTTCTGCTGAATATCAACCCAAGGTAGAGCCTGAGCTGCAGTCTCCATTTGCTAGGAGTGTCTATGTTCAAATGTCATACCATCTGACATTGGAATCAGGAGAATTGTTTTCTGTTACTGTTTATCACTTGATTTGAAAAGATGCTCCTGAAGCAATTGCCTATATAACTCAGTGACTTGTGAGTCCATTTCGGGAACATAATGAGTCAGCCAGATTACAGGAATGAAGTCCTTTTTCACAATAATAAATAGATTGTTTTTTATGATGACTCCAGGGAAGGAATTGGCCCTACACACTATAATCTATAGACATATCTTGTCCTATATTATAGATTTAGCTCTGACAATTGTGGGTGTTGCATCATGTTACTATTTCAGTATATCTTAAAGAAACGTGTTCATGATGTCTTCATTGTATCATAGTATTTGAGCGAAGGGCTAAAGGATTCAGACTTCTCTTAACTCAGACCACTGGAAGCATGACATGCTGATGAAAGCACAGGGTTTGTTGTAACTGAATAGCATTGTACTAACTCGACATGTAAATGTAATGTTTGTATGGAACAGTAAGCTATACTAAGCATTCTGTTGGATTCTTAATACCACATTAGCAACATACAGTTCTTATGTTACAAGTAATAACACAAGTATTGCCAAATCAGATAAAAATACCCTACTGGACACAGAACAAGACTTGTGACCAGCAGTGTACCATAAAGATTGGTGCTGGGTCCAGTGCTTTTCATCATTTATATAAATGATTTGGATGTGAAGATAGGAGGTATAGTTAGTACACTTGCAGATGACACCAAAATTGGAGGTATAATGGACAGCAAAGAAGGTTACTTCAGAGTAAATTAGGATCTTAATCAGATGGACCGATGGGGCTAAAGAGTGGCAGAGGGAGTTTAGACAAATGTGAGGGGCTGCATTTTGGAAAGACAAATCAGGGCAGGATTTATACACTTAGAAGTAAGGTCCTGGGGAGAGTTGCTAAACAAAGAGACCTTGGAGTGTAGGTTCATAGTTCATTGAAAGTGGTGTCACAGATAGGATAGTTAAGAAGGCATTTGGTATGTTTGACCCTTATTTGTCAGACCACTGAGTATAGGAGTTGGGAGGTCATGTTGTGGTTGTACAGGACATTGGTTAGGCAACAATTGGAATACTGTGTACAATTCTGGTCTCCCTGCTATAGGAAGGATGCTGTGAATCTTGAAAGAGTTCAGAAAAGATTTACAAGGATGTTCTCAGGGTTGTCACGATCATGTCACACTAAGACCCCACTGCACTATACACAGACACACACACAGCTCACACATATACTCCGACACTCACACACAGACCCTCTCACAGACTTATACCTCTTTACATTCACACTGACACACATACACATATACACACTCTCTCACAGAAACTCATACCCCTCACGTTACCCCCCTCCTGCACACACACACGCACACACACACGCGCACACACACACACACACACAGGCTTGTGGGGTGAATTTGTATTTACTGAATTACACTTTATTTTGCTCAAAAACTGCATGAATCCATGTAAGATTCTGTAAATCCTTTTTTAGATTAGAATCAGTCTGAACATTGGGGCACAGACAGCCTCACACAGGGCACCTCACACCTTCAATGCGTTATTTGGGCCGACATTATTACAGTCCACTTGAAAATGTAACTTTAAGAAAATTCTGGGATTTACATATGAAAGAACAGAAACGGACATGCCCATTCTAAAAGATGAGAGACTTAACAAACAATCCAGATCTTTTTCAATATATAATTCCAGTTATATCACACTGTAAACTTTTGCTATAAAATCTGTGTCCTATGATCATATGCTCCACAACCACCTGATGAAGGAGCTGCGCTCCGAAAGCTACTGCTTCCAAATAAACCTGTTGGACTATAACCTGGTGTTGCATGATTTTTAAGTTTGTTCTCAGATTTGGAGGGTTTGAGCTATAGGGAAAGGCTGAATAGGCTGGGGCTATTTAAAAGAGGGGAAAGATTTAAAAGGCACTTAAGGGGCAACTTTTTCACACAGTAGGTGGTGCCTTTTATAGAATGAGCTGTCAGAGAATGTGGTGGAGGCTGGTACAATTATAATATTTTTTTAAAATCTGGATCGGTAAATGAATAGGAAAGATTTGGATGGATGTGGGTCAAATGCTGGCAAATGGGATTAGATTTATTTAGGATATCTAGTCGGCATAGATGAGTTGGACCAAAGGCTCTGTTTTCATGCTGTAAATCTCTATGACTCTAAGGATCGTGATTAGCATCAAAAGCCATCTACGAAAAATGTCCAAGATCTCAGTGGCAGATATTTGAAAACTGCATTGAAGGTTAGCCAGATGGTTATCCTGGAAATCAAAGCAGTTGGACAATCAGTAACATTAGCTACCATGAGTACAGATCCATAGACAGATAGTGAAGAGAAAAACAGAGTTATCATTTTAATTCCAATGACTCTTCTTTGGAACTGAAGAGGATGGAAAAGTGATGACTTTATGCTTTCAAAATAAAAAGGAGGGTGGGGAAGAGCTAGGAGGAGCAAGTGGAACAGATGGCAAAGGTGCCCCAGAGCAAAAGGCAAAGGAAGCCCTGATAGTAGTGGAAAAGATAAAGACTGGATGTTAATAGCAGAAAATATGTCAGCTTTGCCAAGAGTAAGCCCTCGCAAACAAGAAACTTGAGTTAAAAATCACACAACACCTGGCTATAGTCCAACAGGTTTAATTGGAAGCACACTAGCTTTCGGAGCGACGCTCCTTCATCAGGGCAATCACCTGATGAAGGAGCATCGCTCCGAAAGCTAGTGTGCTTCCAATTAAACCTGTTGGACTATAACCTGGTGTTGTGTGATTTTTAACTTTGTCCACCCCAGTCCAACACCGGCATCTCCAAATCAAGAAACTTGAGGGTATTCAAAATGGAGGACAGAGTTCATGGACTAACATTGTTGAAGTCAATGTTAAATCCTGAAGGCTGTGAAGTGCCTGAGTGTAAAATGTGGTGCTGTTCCTCCAGCTTGTGTTGGGCTTTCCTCGTACACTGCAGCAGGCCTTGTACAGAACTATTAGCACGAGAACAAGATGTAGTGTTAAAATGACAAGCGAACAGAAGGTCAAAGTCATTCTAGCAGACAGCAGAGGGTGATCCACAAAACAGTTGGTCTTGCAAATATACAGGGCACCACATTGTGAGCAGTAGATACAGTGGTCCAGATTGAAATAAGTATAACTAAATTGCTGCCTCACTTGAAAGGTATGTTTGGGGCCTTGGACATTGAGAAGGGAGGAGGTAGAGGGGCAAATGATACGTCTTCTGTGATTGCACAGCAGGTTCAATGGTGGAGGAGCCTGGTAAAGAGGTGTTGGGGAATAACAGAGGAATGGATCAGAGTTTCACAAAGGGGGTGGCCCCTCAACAATGTTAATAGGGATGTTTGATGGTGGCATCCTGCTAGAGGTAGCAGAAATGGCATTTCTATATTCAGTTTTCATTGAAGCCCTTGACATTAAATAGGCTGGTTTTCATATTCTGTCAGTTTGCTCTTAAGTAAGGACTCCTTCTACTTCCATGGATGATGCACTGCGGCCGCGGTAGTCAAAAGCCTAAATTTTAATGTGCTATAATGTCAGTGGATTGTAACTTCTGTTTAGTCTTTTTGGTTCCTGACTTCAATTATATCGCTGCCTTTTTCCAAAAGTTCTCTGATGGATTACACAATGCTAGCAAAACCTTCCCACCTGCATCACCATGCCTATGAAGCGCTATATATCATTTACACACTTCAATGCCAGAACTTCACGCATAGTTCTTGCCTTCCTTGGATGCACTTTGATACCTTCTTCTCAGATAATTTGTGCTAGAAATGTAATTGTTATTCTTGAGAATTGGAATATCTCTAGATATGTCAGAGATATCTAGACATATCTCTATATATGTCTAGATATCTAGACATGTGTTGTGTAGTTGCCTTAACAGATCCTAACCCTTTGGTCATGTTCCTTCCTCAGTTTAAATACATGAGGATCTTATTCATAAGGAAAATGGTTTCTTATTTCCCTTCAATAATTCTAGTCCTTTATTTGGCATATCTTTGGTGTAGACAAGATCACAAATGGTGGATGGTTTAGGCAATAGCCCTCAAATATTGTAATAAATATAGTCAACAATCCCGAGTCTTGGTCCAAGGCTATCTAGCATTATCGACTATTGACATCGAGTTTTGTGAAAAATTTGCTTGTTGTACATTTTACCAAACTACTATCAACAGATGAAATGGGATAGATTTCCCTTCTTACTCTGTTGTTTAACTGAATGAGATCCACTCATAATTTTAGTTTCCGTTAGTTTTTGGAACAGTTACCAGTCCTGAGCACCACTGTATCATTTCTGTCACTGGCAATATGACCCCACTTTCAATCATGCTTTCTGAGATTTAACTTTCCCCAAAGAACTATCCTGGGAGTGTACAGGCAGATGGGTTTAGTATTTTCTTACAGAGTAATGTAAGTCTCTTGCTTCAGCTAGCCTAAATCTTTGAATGGCTTTGGAAATTCTTGCCAAAATTCCCTGATCATTTTTCTGAAGTATTGGATCCACTCTCCTTAAGAATGTTAGATGAATACTTCTGCTCAACAACGAAGTATTCTGATTCCACAGGACATATAATGTTTCACTGATATTTCATCCTCTATAATCAAGCTTTGTGATGATTACCCCATGTACCTGAAGATCTGTGTCTCTTAGGAGTTTCATGTTGGCTGGTTTGACTCTCGTCCACGTCAACAATGGTCAACTACCTGCAAGCATTGAAACAGCTATTTCTGTGTCAAGCTTAAATTCCATTTTAAAGCCTTGTGCTTTCAAGTTAATATTTTTATATCTGGTTTGACAGTCTTTGACCTCTCCTAGGAATGTTATTTTCACTCTTTGTTCTATACCTTTAACTTATTAAACTTTTTTTCGTGTTTTATGATTTCTATGGAAATTCTCCTTTTATAAAATCATTTCATATTTTTGAGGCAATGGAGCTATGATGACATGATGGCTGTTTGAGATGTGTTCTGTCCTGTTTCTCTTGCAGAAGGCACTGAAATATCTCTTTCAGATAGGCAGTTGGTAAACAGCTTTGAGTTCTCCTTGTTTGTTTAATTTTTAAAAGTAAGACAAAAGAATCATGAATGGACAGGGTCAGGTTCACACAGACCCAAAAGGATTTTGGTTTTACTTTCAGTTAGTTGGTGGTTTTTGCTGGCTGCTGGCTGCTGGAGCTAAAAGCTTGAGTGAAGTCAGAGACAGAAAGGCTTCCTCTTAAAAACCAAAAGGGGTAGATTGTTACTTTTCGTGTTTCTGTCCATTGGCCTGGAGAGAGATTGCACATGAGAATAGTAATTGTGTTGCTGGAATGCCTTTGCCAAGGATGTGTTTATGGAACGCTGCCTATAGACAATAGACAATAGGTGCAGGAGTAGGCCATTCTGCCCTTCGAGCCTGCACTACCAATCAATATGATCATGGCTGACCATCCTTAATCAGTATCCTGTTCCTGCCTTATCTCCATAACCCTTGATTCCACAATCCTTTGAGAGCTCTATCCAACACTTTCTTAAATGAATCCAGAGACTGGGCCTCCACTGCCCTCTGGGGCAGAGCATTCCACTCTCTGGGTGAAGAAGTTTCTCCTCATCTCTGTCCTAAATGGTCTACCCCGTATTTTTAAGCTGTGTCCTCTGGTTCGGCACTCACCCATCAGCGGAAACATGTTTCCTGCCTCCAGAGTGTCCAGTCCTTTAATAATCT
>NC_057726.1:38132350-38176148 GCF_004010195.1 Chiloscyllium plagiosum
GATGTCTGTGATGTCTTTAACCCTGGCACCAGGAAGGCAAAACACCATCCTTAAGTCCCGCCTGCTGCCACAAAAACCCCGGTCAGTTCCTCTCACTATGGAGTCCCCTATTACCACGGCTCTGTGTGATGTCCGACTCTTCCGCTTTGCCTCCACGCCAACTTTTGATTGACAAACCTGGCCGCCTCGCGGACTGGCAGTGTCATCTGTCTCTACTCTTTCCAAAAGATTCAATTTGTTCCTGACAGGTACTTCCCCCGGAGTCTCTTGCACCTGTCTCCTCTCTGCCTTCCTCATCGTCTGCTCTCTTCTGCTCTCTTCTGGTACGATTGGTGTAATAACCTCACTGAAGGTCTGGTCCAGAAAGATCTCGTTCTCTCGGATGAGCCTAAGGTCCTCGAGTTCTTTCATCAGTGCTGCAATATGCTCTGTCAGTAGCTGAACGTGCACACACTTTCCACACTTATACGAGCCAGACACACCAGAGTCGTTGATCTCCCACATGAAGCACGTAGCTCCTGCCGCTCTCTGATTCGAAAAGACCGTTGGCATCGAGGTAAGTTCTTAAATAACAAGCACTTACCTTCCCAACCGGCTTTGCACTCTGCCTTCACTTCTGCCCAGCTCCCGCCGCTCTCTGATGCGAAAAGGAACAGTTGGATCATTTGTGGTTAAATAATACATTATCTTGTTAATTATTTCAATAAAGTTATGCCAATTATTCCTTTTGTTGTATTTTAACTATGTTGTAAGAATAAAGTTAATGTTTTGATTAAAGCTTAGTGGTGGACCAATCACATCATAACTGGAACACTATGCTCACATTTGGCTTTTAAAAGCATATAAAAGTTAGGGTCTAGGCTTTCTCCATAAAATATTGTGACGTGTCTGGTCTGGTGCAGAACAAAGGTGCTGTTAACTTGCAATATTTTATACAGTTGTTTGACCGGCATTTAACTCCTTGCCCACTGGTCATTTGTTCACCCTTGTGATTCTACACATCATGTACAAGCCAATGTGGCCAATGATTGCAGACTTCCTTTTAATATTTTAGTGGGCTTTGAGATATTAATGATACCATCTTAGGGTCTACTCACCTGACCATGTCAGAAGCAGCCTTAATGTTTCCTTGCAGCACTGACCAACTTTGGCCTTGATTTCTCCCCCCAAAGTGAATTGGATTGCCTGTTCCACCATTAAATCCTCAATCTGATAACCACACCTTCATAGTGACTACTATATAGTCTCTTTTTAAGTCATCACTCAAAGCTCCATACCCACAACATCATACTGGATGTTATAAATCCATGACAAATGCTTCTATTGATTCTATCAAAAGCTGCAAATCTTTCACGCTCTATCACTAAATTTCTTTTACAGCTAAAGTACATGCCAAATGCTTTAATAAATGCATCATACTCGGTTGTACTTTCTGCTATGCTTCATCTTACCAGAACATCATCAGGTATTGAACATAAAGCAAATAAAAATGTGCTAACTTGATGGTGCTGCTGCGTCTTGCATTAGTCTGAAGCCATTAAGAAGTACTGAAGCTGTTGCTTCGAAAGCCCTGATTTCTAGTCTTGTTGTGGGTTTTCCATCTTAAATAAAAGCGAATGTAACATCAAGTCTCTACTGGAGCAGCCACCCTTGTACACTACTGTGCATGACAGACCTAGGAAAATACTATGTTTTTCTTTGTTGTTACCAAAGTATTCCAATCCTATGTTTTTCCTCTCCAGAGTATAGCTGGTTCATAGCTAGGCCCCAAAATCTTCCATGGTTCTTTTCCCACACATTGGAGTCTTTCCACTCTGTCACTCAGAAATCAAAGTCACCAGAGGTCCTGTCCCACCTTCTGAGTTTTCCCTTTTGTTAGCTGTGTCCCTTAAACTCTGTTTTAACTTCATATCTGGCCTCTGGACATTTTGTCCCAGCTGCTACCACACTTTAACTTTTGCTTTAAGCTAATACTACTGGCTGCACATGGAGACAGCAGTCTAGAATATCTCTGGGCAGTGGATGTCTGCACATAAACCTGTCCTTGAAACTGTGTAATTCTTAAAGCTCTTCAACTCCTTATACATTACAACATTCTTTTATTTACATTTATGCACAGAAAGCAATCAAATGTAGCTCTCTAGTCTAATGTCTAAGACCTCTAATTCTCGACCCCTCATTCTCATTCATTCATGCTCATTCTAGAATTCTAGATTGGTGTCTTCTCGCTTAATGATTTCAGAGCCATGTGATCAGGTACACCATCATAATTTACAAAAATCTCTTTGTACTATATCTAAGACTTAATAAGCAGGCAAAGAGTACACTGTAATTAAAACAAAATTATGATTTCTTGAACAACCTTAACAAACCAAGTTGACATTGTGAATCATAGAATAGAATCATTGAATCCCTACAGTATGGAAAGAGCACATCAAATCTGCATGACCTCCGAAGAATATTTCACTCACACCCACCACCCCCATCCAATCTCTGCAACTCCGCATTTATCATGGCTAATCCATCTGGCCCATGTAACCCTGAATACTACAAGAAATTTAATATGGCCAATTGACCTAACCTGCACATCTTTAGACTGTGAGAGGAAACTGGAACACCCAGAGGAAACCCATGCAGACACAGGGGGGCCGATGGGAATGTGCAAACTCCACAGACAGATAGTCACCCAAGGCCGGAAACCAATCCAGGTCCCTGGGGTTGTGAGGCAGCAGTGCCAACCACTGTGTCAGTTTTTTGTATTAGTTACAGAAAATGACAGACTTATTAGAAGTTAAAAGTGTTTTCTAATGTGACAAAATTCAGCATATCCATACTAAAGATCATAGATTTCCTATGATTAATTCAGTATGATTGATACCATACTGGCTGGAAAACGCACTAGACCTGAAGTATCTTCATAACGTACTGACCTTAATTTCTCAGTTGCCAACCAATAGTAGAATTTGTTTCTAACATCCTATATGTCAAGTCTTCTCTTATAAAACCACCTTCCTCAGTCCCCTACAATCATTAATTCTAGTTTTCAGCCATTTCAGAATAAGAATACATTACAGTGTGGAAACAGGCCCTTCGGCCCAACACGTCCACACTGACCCGCCGAAGCGTAACCCACCCATGCCCCTACATTTACCCCTTACCTAACACTACGGGCAATTTAGCATGGCCAGTTCACCTGACCTGCACATCCGGAGGAAACCGGAGCACCCGGAGGAAACCCACGCAGACACGGGGAGAACGTGCAAACTCCACACAGTCAGTCGCCTGAGGCGGGAATTGAACCCGGGCGCTGTGAGGCAGCAGTGCTAACCACTGTGCCACCGTGCCACTCACAACATTTCAGTTCACCAAAGTGGCTGAAAACATTGAATACAGCAAAACCTCTGGAGCCCATGAATATCTCTGGTCATAATGCCAAAGCCATCCTGCACCAGAGGTGACTACTTGTTCCCAAATCTCCCCCGCACCCTCCAAACCTCCACTCCCCATCTCTGCCTCCCAAACTGTGCGTATGCAATATGTCACAGGCATTAGGCATCCTGTTTTGACATGTATTCGCACCATGAAATGAATATCACACAAATCTATAACAGATAGGACAAAAACTTCCATTATTTCTTGGCTTGCTTGTTTCCTATGACATTGTTATAACCACCTTTCCTTTGATTTCTTTTTTCGTTCATACTCCCTCCTGCTCATTTCAACTCAGAAGCACAATAAATTTGAAATGAGATGAACATCAAAATTGGATAACCTTTGAATATTGCTCCTTAATGCCCGAGCTTCTGCCTGGCATTTTAAACTGCGTCAGTCAATGTTCATGTTTGGAATACAATCACCATAGCATTGATATGAATGGCCAGCAGTATGAAATAAATATGAAAGTATGGACCTTGGCAATATTTGAAAATGATTTCATTCATTGAACTGCCTAATTATCTTGGTGACAGGGACAGTGTTTTATCCTGAGCTACTCTCAAGAATGTTAACTTTCGTCATCTAGCTGGACAATGATGCCATTTGAATAACCATTCAATTTCCTCTAAATTGTGGGTATTTCTTCAATTATGTTACACTTAGCTTTTAGACACAGCATTATATAGGTGCAGTGCAATGTATATCAGTTACTTTATTCCTTTTCTTTGGTTCTGTACTTATGATTTTACTGTCCTCATCACAGACAGGTTACCAAAGCAACTGCGTTTTAAATCCAGTATCAATTCGTTCCTGGTGAGTTTGTGACTTCAGCAAAAAAAAAACTCCTCATTTCTCACTCTCTGGTTTAGATCCGCAGTCAGCAGCTGTGAAAGCTGCTCTGTGAACTGAGCCACATCATTGGTATTTGGGCTACAAGCCTGTAATCTTTAACTGTAGCTCATTCAGACAAGTACTCCCACCTCTCATCAATCATGAAACAAGAACTCTATGCTAATTTTGCAAAGAACATTTGAAACAGATTAATTTTGGAGCATTATTAGTCCCATGACTGACAGATTTTTAGTTGGTTTTTGGGTATTTCTGAAGAGGGGAGGAAAGTAGCTCATATGATCAAATAAGAAATATCAAAAATTCTCAACCATTAGAACATAACTATTGTGGAATATTAAAGGTATCCAATGAAAAGGATATGTCATGTTTTGTTGTCAACTGTCAAGGTAGATTTTATGCATGAGACTCTGAACAGAGATTTTTCCATATTGGGGCTTTTATCAGGATCTGGTGTATAAGACCAATGCATTCTACTTACAATTTTCCATCAATTTATTTTGTGTTTTTTTTTGGAAAAATGCCTGTTCTATGTTTACTACAGCTGCAAACTGTGCAAAGCCCTCAAAGCTTTCCAAGAGAAAAGCTTATCAAGTAGAAGGCCTAAATTATAACATTGACATAGAGGTATACAGTATAGAAAGAGGCCTGTCAGCCCACCATGTCTATGTGGACCAACAAACATAAAACAGTTACCGTTTACGTGCAACAATTTTAAGTGCTTGTCCAGGTGCTTCTTAAATTAGGCGAGACTGTCTCGCTACACCACCCTTTCAGGCAGCACTTTCCATACTTCTACCACCCTCTGGGTGAAAAAAGGTTTTCCTCATATCCTGTATAGAACAATTACTCTTCACCTCAAACTTATAGCCTCTTGTCTAATATACATCTGTCATGGGGAACAGATTCTCATGATCTATCCTGTTTTTGCCTCATAATTTGCCAGATCCTCCTTGGCCTCCTCTGCTCTAGGGAAAACCAACTCAGCCTATCCAATCTTTCCTCATAAGTGAGACTTTTAATCCTGGTGAATCTCCTCTGCACTCTCTCCAACACGATCATGTCCTTCCAATAGTGTGGCAAACGCACACAGTATTCCATCTGAGGCTTAACCAACATCGAGAAAGTTGCAACAAGACTTTCTTGCTCCTTTAGTCTACACTGTGGCTAATGAGGTAAACATCCCCATATGTCTTCTTCATCAAATGTGCTGACACCTTCAGGGATCTATGGACTTGTACTTTGTTCCTCAGTAGTCTCTAGGGATCTTCCATTCATTGTGCATGTCCTTCCCTCATTTGACCTCCCAAAAAGCATTACCTTGCACTTATCAGGATTAAATTCCATCTGCCATTGCTCTGCCCAAGTTACCAGCTGATCAATATTGGGTTGTAGCCTGGGACTATTTCTTCATCAATGTTTGCATCAATTTTTGTATAATCTTCAAACACACTAAACCATACCTTCTACATTCAGTCTCCCAGTAGGAAATGTACATAGTAAACAGCAGGGGTCCCAGCATCGATCCCTGTGGTGCACTGCTGGTCACAGGCTTCCTGTCACAAAAACAACCCTCCACCATCACTCCTTGCATCCTATTTGCAAGTCAATTTTGAATCCAGTGTGCCAACTTGCTTTGGATCCCATGGGCTTGTCAAAGGCCTTATTGAAATCCATGTAAATCATATGAAATGTACTACCTTCTTTAATAAACTTTGTCACCTTTTCAAAAAACTTAAATAAATTAGTCAGATAGGATCTCCCTCTAACAAACCCGTGCTGACCATCCCTGATAAATCCCTACCCCTCCAAGTATCGATTAATCTCTCAGAATTTTGTCTGGTAATTTCCTTACCACTGGCGTCAGACTAACTATAATTACCTGGCCTATCTCTGCTATCCTTATTGAACAAAGAACCATAGTCGTTATTTTCCAGCAATCTGGCATTTTACCTGTAGCCAGTGAACTTTTGAAATATCTCTGCTAGGGCCCCAGTAATCTCTTCACTTGCTTCCCAAAGGATCCTGGATACATCTTATCAGGCCCTGAGGATTTATGCACTTTCATGCCTGCAGACAAACATTGAATACCTCCTCCTTATTAATCTTAACACGTTCTAGAATATCATCACCCCAACTGAAATTTCCAGCTCGAATGTATTTCTCCTTTTTGAATACAGATGAGAAATACTCAATTAAGACCTCACCCCCAACCACACACCACCCCGCCCCCTCCCCCTGCCCACACCCCTCCCCTCCCCACCATCTTCTGGTTCCATGTATAAATTGGCACTTTGATCTTTAATAGGGCAACACATTCTTTCCCTGGCAATTCTTTTGCTCTTCATATACTTATAAAATACATTAGGGTTTCCTGAATCTTATCTGCCCAAGATATTTTATGGCTGCTATTTGACATCCTAGCTTATTTTTCTAAGCCCCCCCCTACACCGCTATATTCTTTCAGGGTCCACCCTGTTTTTAATGTTCTGTACTGAACATATGCTTCCTTTTTCTTGATCAAACTTTTGATGTCCTTTAACATCCAGGGTTCTCTGGTCTTACTACCCTTGCCCTGCAGTCTTAGAGGAACATGCTCACCCCGAGCTCTCACTATACTATTAAATATCCTCCGCTTTCCAAACATGGACATAGCTGCAAATAGCTGCTCCCAGATTATGTTTGCAAATGCATCTAATAATATTGAAATTGTCCCTCCCTGAATTTACACACTTAATCTGTGTACAATCCTCATCTCTTTCCACAATGACTTTAAAACTGACAGAGTTATGGTCACTATTCCCAAAATGTGCATCCACTGACTTTTCAACCACTTGACTCATTTCATTCCTTAGCATTATGTTTAGCACTGCCCCATCTCCAGTCAGACTTTCTAAACTGGTACAAAAATCTCTCTTGAACGTACTTTAAGGATTCACTCCATCTAAATTTTCACACTCAGGCAATCCCAGTTAATGTCAGCAAAGTTGAAATTCCCTACAACTGTAACCCTATTCCTCCCCCACCTCTTGGTTATTTGATAATGTATCTGCTGCTCTATCTCTCTCTGGTAGTTGATAGGCTGGTGATATAATTCCAGAAAAATGATTGCCCCCTTTTTAGTTCTCAGATGTATCCCAATGGCCTCATTTGAAAATCCTTCCAAGACGTCTCCCTCATTACTTCAGCAATGGTCTCTTTTATCAATAATACAATGCCCCCACCTCTTTTACATTCCCTCGTTCCACCTGAAACTCTATACCCTAGAATGTTGAGCTGCCAGTCCTGCCTTCCTTCAACCATGTCTCAGTGATTACAATAATTATATCATATTGCCATGTGCTGATCAATGCTTGAAGTTCATCCACCTGACTAGTCAGCCTCCTTGCATTAAAATAGATAAAATTTCACTTTCTGAATGTCCCATTTGAATTATCATGCCCATCCAAATATTCTATCCAAATATTCCTTCTCTATCTGAATGAACTTTGCTCTCAACTTTACGTCTACTATGTGCCCCATCCTCTTCCAAATTAATTTAAAATCTTCCAAAGAGCAAAAGCAAATGTCCTGGAATGAATACTGGACCCATTCTGTTCAGGTGCAACCAGCCCAGCTTGTGAAGGCCCCATCTATGCCAGAATGTGTCTCAGTGATCCAAAAAATCTAAAACCCTCCCTACTGCAGCATCCCTTTAACCACACACTCATCTGACCTATCTTTCTATTCCTATGGGCAGTAGCATATTCTGGAGATTACAACTTCAATAATACTCCTTTTTAATCTATTATCCAACTCTCTACATTCTTATTGCAGGCCCTTATTTCTTTTCTTACCCATATTGTTGGCACTGATATGTACTATTATTGCTGCTCTGAGACATCCCTGTACCTGGCATCAGGAAGGCAACATGACATTTGAGAATCTCAATTGTAAGGGGAGTGCAGTCAATGAGTCCCCTACCACTAATGCTCTGCCAGTCCTTTTCCTCCCCTGCTGTGCAGCAGCGCCAATCATAGTGCCAAAGACTTGGCCACTCCCCAATAGTATCCAACATGGTATATCTTCCTGCTGGTCACCCAACGCTTTTCTGTCTATGTAACCCTTACCTGTGGTGCTAAATGTGTCATCCACATTGTCTTCAGCATCATGGATACTACAGCATGGGTCAATCCAAAGCTCCAGCTGGTCCTTATGGCAAATTAGGAGCTACAGTTGAACACACTGCCTGCATGTTTGGTCATCATAGACACTGAAAAATCCCTGATTTCCCACTTGTTGCAGGAGGGGCATTTCATCGGGCCAAGCTCTCTAGCCAGTGTGATCCAGACCAATTACAAATAATAAACTAGGAACAAATTACTCAACTTTAGCCGCTATCACCAAATCTTGCTCTGTCTCTCTCCCCCTTCTCTATTCCTGACAACCTACAAATCACCAAAATAAGGACTATACTCTCTGTCTCTTTCCCAGTACTACGCTCTCAGGCCTAGTTTCTAAGCAACCAATTACCTCATCACTTCCCTGTTTGTTTCTCCCTGTTCGGAATGCAGCTTTTTTTTTCTTTTTATCATTCACTGCTCAATGCAACCTCCTTCCCACAGGCTTCGCTCCAAGATTCCACCTCCCAATGAGTGTCTCCACAGTGGGGTTTTCTTTGATGTCCCTCTTTGTTTTGGGCTGGAGGCCCCAGTACTGGGCTTCAATGTATCCTGTTAAAATAGCTTCCAAACTATTAACCAAAAAAGCAAGTGAAAATCACAAGTGAAAAGGTATACCAGATAATGAGTGGAATAGATAGAGTCAATGGCCAGAGAGTTTTCCCCAAGGCAGGATTTACTGGTACGAGGAGTCATAGTTTTAAGATATTAGGAGAAAGGTATAGAGGAGACGTGAGAGGTAGGTTCTTTATGCAGAGAGTTGTGAATGCATGGAATGCGTTGCCAATTGTGGTGGTGAAAGCGGAGTCATTAGGGACAGTTAAGCAACTGCTGGACATGCACATGCATAGCAATATGTTGAGGGGTGCAAAGGTTAAGTTATTATATTTTATATTAGGATTAAACCTCGGCACAACATCGTGGGCCAAAGGACCTGTTCTGTGCTGTACTTTTCTATGTTCTATCTTTCCTTCCAAACTGAATTCCCACGCTGCTTAAAGTCCCCAGATTATATATTCACTTGGGCTGTGCCTCACTCAAGATGTGATCGCTCCTTCCTGACCTCGTGACACTTATTGATCCAACCTTCCCGTACAATAATTACATTGTGCATCATTTAGGCTTCATAGTTCAGGCCTAATAAAAAAAGGGGAAATCTGCACAAACTGTGCTCATTGTTTCTTTTTAAAATTTTATCAACATGTATTGTAAAATAAAATGTAATTAACATACACGTAGAGTAAAATTGTGATTCAAAGTAAGAGTCATAGAGTCATAGGGATGTAAATTGCAGAAACAATCCCTTCAGTCCAACTTGTCCATGCCAACCAGATATCCTAAATTAATCTAGTCCCATTTGCCAACACTTGGCCCATATTCATCTAAACCCTTCCTATTCAAATATCCATCTAGATGCCTTTTAAATGCTGTAATTGTACCAGCCTCCACCACTTCCTCT
The DNA here is from genome assembly GCF_004010195.1 of Chiloscyllium plagiosum. Classification (NCBI taxonomy): domain Eukaryota; kingdom Metazoa; phylum Chordata; class Chondrichthyes; order Orectolobiformes; family Hemiscylliidae; genus Chiloscyllium; species Chiloscyllium plagiosum. Next base: position 38,142,254 of record NC_057726.1, read on the forward strand.
GGCAGTTCATTCCATACACGCACCACCATTTGTGTGAAAACATCACACCTTAGATCCCTTTTATTTCTTTCCCCTCTCACCCTAAACCTATGCTATCTAGTTCTGGACTCCCCAACTCAGAGAAAAGCCCCTGTCTGTTTACCCTATCCATGCCCTTATGATTTTATAAACCTCTAGAAGGTCACCCCTCAACCTTCGATGCTCAAGGGAAAACAGCCCCAGCCTATTCAGCCTCTCCCTATAGCTCAAATCCTCCAACCATGGCAACATTCTTATAAGTCTTTTCTGAACCCTTTCAAGTTTCACAACATCCTCCCTATAGGAAGGAGTCCAGAATTGCATGCAGTATTCCAAAAATGGCTTAACCAATGTCCTGTACAGCCACAACATGACCTCCCAACTCCCAAACTCAATGCACTTACCAATAAAGGAAAGCATACCAAACACCTTCTTCACTATCCTATCAACCTGAGACTTTACTTTCATAGAGCTATGAACCTGCACTCCAAGGTCTCTTTGTTCAGTAACACTCGCCTGGACCTTACCATTAAGTGTATAAGTCTTGCCCTGATTTGCCTTTCCAAAATATAGCACTTCATGTTTATCTGAATTAAACTCTATCTGCCACTTCTTAGCCTATTGGCCCATCTGATCAAGGTCCCGGTGTACTCTGAGGTAACCTTCTTCACTGTCCACTATGACCATAAACTTGCTGCATAACTTGCAGATCACTGCACAACTCATAGCTACAAACTCTTTGATGGGGCATTGAACTTGAAACATTAACTATGCTTTCTCTCCACAGATGGGGTCAGACCTGTTGAGTTTCTCCAGCAATTTTTGTTTTTATTTCAGATCTTCAATACCTGCAGTTCCTTATTTTGTTTTTGTGTACAAATGCACTTAGTTAATATAAGCTACGTGATTCTGTCAAATCACCTAGGTGCAGTTTATTTTTCCCATACTATGTTGTACACTATTTCACAGGCCTAATTAACACAGTCTACCCAACCATAGTGAAATTACGCTATAAATCCATGTCATTGCTTGTCTTTAATCCTTTTTTGCTGAATTTGCATTTTTAAACATAAACTGTTATTTGCATTTAAAAGGCTACATTACATTTTTTGTGGCAATTTTTGCAAAGCATTGTCAATTTTTTGAAGTTGTTCTGTAAATGTAGTTTCCATTATGGGTGAAAATAGGCAAAAGAGGTGCATAATTTTCACTCCATCATATATCGTCCGGAGGCTCACTGAAGATGTTACTTAGTATGGTGACGAAACATCTGAAAGTGAACCTTCCAGCTCAGCGAGCAAACCTACATCCAGAACCTCAACCTGAGCTACAAATCTTCTCAAAACCCGCTAATATTATACATGTATAGATTTAGAAAGGTTTAAATAAATGGATTCAGTTTGCTAAGATACTGTTGTCAATTCTATTCAATGACCTTTTGATCAGTTATACTGCATGGAATGATTTGCCAGATTTCTCACTGTGGTCAGCTTGAAAAAGAACTGTGCTGGTGCATAATGTAACAGACAGAAGCATCTGTCACATAGTCACAATATGAAAGTCCTATGCAACAAATGTGTAAAATGCTGAAAAATGTTCAATGATGTCCAAGTATTATCTTCTCACCTCTAAAGAAAATTAGCATACAACACACAACAAACAGTGCCTGCTGTTATTGCAAGATCCAGGGAAACACACTGCACATTGCTTAATAACTAGCTAACAATATTGAATAAGTATGACAATGTTAAAATCAAACAGTATTGGTCAGAAAACCCAAGATGTTGCTTACAGCCATTTCAAGGCCTTAAACAATCGGCTGGATTTATAACAAAAAGTCAAAGGGAGCCCATCTATGATCCTAGCAGTTATCCTGCATTCATAAAACATTGGAAGTACAGTCATTCCTTCTTTAACACGTTGGTTGCATTCTTGTGCAACTTTGCGTTATAGAAAAATCACACTTCAGAAGCAGCACTTTCAATGTCGGTGATACAGCCAACAAATGTTTTAAAAATTCACACGTTAGAAACAGTGCCCCCAATTCATCAATTGCATTACAGTAGATTTGTGTTAACAAAACACACATTATAACAGAATGATCTGCAGTGTTTTATTTGTTTTAAGGCAAGACTTCCAAATGAATTCTTCAAGAGCTACCAGCCAAGCTGAGCCCAAATTTTGTATATGTTGGTGGGCCTTTAAACAGTTGCCAATGCTGAGCAACCTGGATTAGCAAGCAAGTCTTGAGTTGGCTATTCTGGTAGCAGCAAGGGAGGTGAGCAAGGAGTTTGGGTGCAGTGTTGAAGAGACTAGGGCTAGGTTTAAAGATGGGCATGACCTTGGGGAAGATAGGCCCCTCCAATAGGTCCACTCACTTGCCTGAAACTAGCTAGTGCAGTTATAGATGTTGGATAGTTGCTTGGTGTGGGCATTTCCATGCCAAGGGGTGAAGAGGAGGGATGGTAGGAGAATGAGACCCTTTAGATCCAATGAATTGGCCACTGAAAGGTCTCAGTAGGCCCAAGGTTTTGCAGCACACCTAATAAATCTCTCACCCGCTGTAAAATTTCATGTTGGTCAAGACAGTGAGAAGGCTATCCACTGGATTTTACATCCCATCTACCTTCAAACCCATCTCAAGGGGCATAAAATTTACCCAACTCCTGATGTCGAATGCAACCCACTCTGACCTTTGTACTGATCTCCATTTTAAGCTGAATTATCCACTTCCCAGGGAGAATCTCTGCTGTTCTTCAGAAGTGTGTCATGGGATTATTTACACCCACTGAGAAGAAAGTTAGGACTTAGCATTAGTCTCTTACTTAAAAGACAATTTCTCTAACAGTGCAGTACTCACTCAGCACTGATTGAGTTGTCAACCTAAATTTGGTGCTTACCTCTCAGGAATGGGACTTAAACTGACAGCCTTATTACTCAGAAGCTACAGTGAACTATGGCTGACAGACCATCTCTTCCGCAATTATTCAAGGAGAAGTATCTTTGTTGGTCCTTCATTTGCCTGAGTCCTGTACCAGTGTGGTTTTAGAAAGTATTTGTTCCTCTAATGATTCATCATCTGTGATCTTAATTTTAACCAACTCCTGATACATAGGTATTGGCAACAATAGAGATGATAAAGGATGTGAATTTGAACTCGCCATATAAAAATAGGGCATTAATCATTTTTTAATTGGTGATATTTCACTTGCTGCTGAACCAAATCTGCATGACTGATTGTTAAATGACGTGTAGATCTGATATTTAATTATATCCTAGGCAGCTAGAATACAGGATTGGTACTTTCTGTCCCACATTTCCAATGGCCAATGTTGACCAAAAAAAAAGTGCCTCCTCTTCAGTGAGGATATTTTGCCGGGGAATGTGCCTCTGGCACTTGTACTCTGCTCTTTTCTCCCTCAAAAGAGGAAAAGCACAACACCATGAATGGGTGCATTCCTTCATGGCACAATGGGCAGAATGCATTCGGTGAGGGTGACAACGAGGAAGAGGCATGCAATTGCAGAAGGATGAGGATGGGTGGGAGTGGTGGATGTTTGAGGAACACTGAAGCAAACATCCTGAGGAAACTGTGGCTTAGCGAGTATAAGGGGTCATGTGAAAATGCATTATTTAGCCTGATCGTGCATGTTACACCACTAAACTACTTGCACTGCTGCCAGGTCCTAGGACCAGACACTAGGCATTTACCTTCCTTTTCTACCATCTCCCACCCATTTTGGAGAGTATGATGTAGTAAACTGTGGAAACACTGCCTCGTTCTTCTCTCCTCCAGTCCATATCTAAGAATTTATCTCTGAAAGGGAACATGAGAATCTTGGATCCTTCTTCCTTGACATGGGGTTCCATGTTCCTTAATTTTGACTGCACCAATTAAAGCCATTCATGACCTTCAGTTACCAATGCAATTTCACTTAAAGGGAGGCAGAATGCCTATAAAAGCTGGAAGACTAGCTAGAACATGTGCTAGGCTTGCACATTTTCATTTCCCCTGAGACATGTGCAAATAGCCAGTGGTATGGATCATGTTGAGCTGCAACCACAATCATTCAAAAGACTAGGGAGAGTAGGTAATTAATATTTACAACTGCCTATAACCACCAGGATCAGTATAGGCAGGTTGCGAATTGTGAATAATAGCCTGAAAACTTAAAGCAGGAAAGGTTGAATACCACTTCTCTCCTTTAACATTTACATTGATCATCTAAGCATTTCGCAAACCAAGTTTCACACAGCACTGCATTTACACTCCATGTTGTGTCAAATTGACTTACACCCAGAGCAGTCAGGTATGACCCTGACTACAGAATTACATTACCAGTGTGAAATTGAAGTTGCTTTGCACTGTCACCTCATGTGCGTAAATGTCTTCATTAAAGGGCCCTTTTAACATTGGCAACTTTTTTTAAATCTATGGGCTGAAAAGATTCAACAGGATCATGTGTCATCCAATTTATAAGGAATCACAGGTTACAATGAGGGGATGTGAAAACAAGCAAAAAAAAGCCAAACACTGTTTTCCGAAGAATCCCTTTAGCCCCTATTATTTCTTTGCACAACAAGAGCTGAATACCACAGGTACAAATGTTGAAGAAGAAAGACAAAAGAGAAAATTGAAAGGTCAGCAAATCAGCCAGTTCAGCAACATATCTGGCAGATTCCTGGGAATCAGTCAAGTATAGTACCAGCAACTGAGAAAATGACTTACTTCATGCAGAAAATGAAAAAAGGTTTCAGTTCAAAATTCACTGCTTACCAAAGATGGCAAATATGTCAAACTCTGTGCAACCAAGTTGATTAAATAAAATGTATTGTTTTGCTCCTATTATATTGATTTGAAACCAGCCTACAAAAAGCTAAATCTGAAGTTCACTAGAGAACTGATTTCATTGCATCCACTTTACATATTTTCTTTGAATACTTTTCCCCTTATTGTTTGCAGCGCCAGTTATTAAATACTGACTCTTAATCTTCTATGTTCCAATGATAAGCCTCAACTACCAGAAAATTGCACATATGCAATCTAAGATATTTTGTGATTTATTACTGTCACACGTATCAACATACATAAGGACTGCAGGTGCTGGAGATCAGAGTCAAAGAATGTGGTGCTGGAAAAGCACAGCAGGTCAGGCAGCATCTGAGGAGCAGGAGAATCTATGTTTCGGGCAAAAATCTTTCATTAGGAATGAGGCTGGATAATTTACAGGCAGATCATACTGTACAAGTCCATCAGGGTAACAGAGCAGTGTGCAGGATACAATGTTATAGATGCTGAGAAGGTGCGTAGAGAGATCAATATTAATATTAAAGAGGTGCATTCAAAAGTCTGATAACAGCAGGGAGGAAGCCATTATGGAATCTGGTCATATGTGTACACAAACTTTTTCATCTTCTGCCTGACAGACGAGGGTGGAAGAGAGTATAACTGGAATGAGAGAGATCTTTGATTATATTGGTTACTTTCCCAATGCAGCATGAAGTATAGATGAAGTCAATGGATGGGAAGCTGGTTTATGTGTTGGACTGGGCTGAATTCACAACTCTCTGTAATTTATTTCAGCTATGATGCATCCCCAGCTTTCTATGGTGTATCGAGAAAAACATCATTATAGACATGTGGAATTCCCTTCACCTCCTGAGGAAATAAAGACATTGCTGTACTTTCTTGACCTTTGCATCAATAAAGGTGGATCAAGTCAAATTGTTGGTCATTGTCAATCCTAGAAACTTGAAACTCTCGAACATCTCCACTTTTGCACCATTGATAAAGACAGGGGGCGTGCCCTCCACTCTGCTTCCTGAAGTCAATGACCAGCTCCTTCATTTTGCTGACATTGATGGAGAGATTACTGTCTTTATACTATGCTGTTAGTCACAATATCTCCTTCCTGTGCTCCATCTTGTCACTGTTCCAGATCCAACCTACAATGGTGGTATCATCAACAAAATTGTAAATGGGGTTGGTGTGGAATTTGGCCAGACAGTTGTGTGTTATAATATGTACAATAGGAGGCTGAGTATGCAGCCTTGCGGGACACTGGTTTTGAGGATTTTTGTGGAGGAGATGCTGTCACCTATCCTTACTGACTGTGGTCTGTTGGCCAGGAAGTCGAGAATCTAGTTACAGAGCGGGGAGCAAAGACCTAGGTCCCAGAGTTTGGAGATGAGCTTGTTTGGAATTATGGCGTCGTCAATAAGAAAAAACCAGATGTTGGTATCCTTGTCCAGATGTTCCAGGGACAAGTGTAGGGCTAGGGGATGGTGGCTGCTGCAGATCTGTTGCGTGAGGAGATGAATTGCAAGCAATCAAGATAGTTTGGGAGGCTGGAGTTGATGTGAGCCATGACCAGGCTCTCAAAGCACTTCATAATGATAGATGTCACAGCTACCAGCTGGTAGTCATTGAGGCATACTGCACAATTTTTCTTTGGCACTGGGATGATGGTGATCTTTGTGAAGCAGGTAGAGACTCCCGGCTGTAGTAAGGAGAGGTTGAAGATGTTTATGAATACTCCTGCCAGGTGGTCTCCATCTGGTCCGGTCACTTTCAGTGAGTTCACCCTTAAGAAGGCCAATCTAAAGTCTGCTTCAATGATGAGGGTATGGAAATATCCGAAGCTGCTGGGACAGGTGATTGTTTCACTGCCCTTCTGTTCAATTGAGTGTAGAATGCATTGAGCTCTTTGAGTAGGGATGTGCTGTTGTCTGTAATTCTGTTTAACTGCACTTTGTAGTCCATTATGTCGCGTAAGTCGTGCCACAAACAACACGTTAGTCTGGATCTCAAGCTTAGTTTGGTATTGTCCCTTGGTATCACTGATGGACTTCCAAAGGTGGTACCTGGATGTCCTGTATAGGTCAGGGTCATCTGACTTAAATACTGCAGACCTGGACTTCAGTAGAGAGTGGATCTCCCAGTTCATCCATGATTTCCAGCTGGGGAAGGTTAGACTAACTTTGCACTTACTAATGAAGTCTGTGATGGTATAAATGTTTAGGTTGGCCACTGAATGTTTGAATATGGGCCAGTCCAGTGACTGTATGCAGTCCTGTAGAAGCCCTTCCATTGCCTCAGATCAATACTGCTCTACTTTCTCTACTGGGTCCTCATGCCTCGATTTCTGTTTGTAAGCCGGGAGTAAGAACCCAGCACTGCGGTCTGATTTTCCAAAATGTGGATTGGGTTGGAGTGGTAGGCATCTTTTATCGCTGTGTAGCAATGGTCAAAAAACATTCGAATATCTGGTGGAACAGGAGATGTGTTGGAAGACTGGACATATCCCATGAACTCAGGAGAGAAAGACTCACTGACAGCTATTCCTCATGCACCATAACTTGACTATTCACAAATACCCCTCCACTGCCAGACACCTCAGCAATGCAGATCCCCCCAACCCCACAACAGCTAACCTCCCCACTCACAGCTACTCCCTATTTCATTAGGAGTATCAGGTTTCACTTAATTTATCTCACAAATACTTTTTGTTGAATCCCAGGAATTTTCAAAAATTCCTTTTATTTACAATATTGTAGAGGAGACTTTTCAGGTGCACTGGTAGTGTCCCTAGCTCTAAGCCAGGTTGCCAGGGTTCACTCCCACCTGCTCCAAAAGGTGTGAAAGAACATTTCTCAACAGGTTGCTTGGAAACTATATAATATTGTAGATACACGCACAATATTTTATCGGGACCTTTGTGGTGCTTTTGCTCCCTTTCATTGCTCTATGTACACATGACATTAACATCAACACTTCACAGTACAAATCATGCTGATGTCTCATTACTCTGCAACTTTCTCCTTGAAATCTTTATCCCACTTATAAACATCTTCAACTTTCTCACAAAATCTCAAACTTTACCGAATTAGTCTTCATGTTTTGACCAACCTTGCTGATCTGGTGTCATCCTGAATTCCAGGATGCTATTCACTTCCTTTTTTTAGCCAGATCACTTCTGTCTTGGGTGGTACTTGTAGGGTTTGAGTGTTTCTCTCCTGGGTGATTGTAGAGTTGGCTTGTTCCTTTTCTTCTGAAAAATAGTTCTACATTTTTATTGGTTTCTCATTCAATGACAATGACAAACATGATTTCACACGATTATATCTTGATCTGTTTCTTTCCTATATGGCCTCAATTGTTGTGTTTATTTTTCTCTGAAAATACCTTCTCATTCTGAAAATACCAAGAACTCTTACTGGGCTACACGGCACGGTGGCACAGTGGTTAGCACTGCTGCCTCACAGCGCCAGAGACCCGGGATCAATTCCCGCCTCAGGCGACTGACTGTGTGGAGTTTGCACGTTCTGCGAGGGTTTCCTCCGGGTGCTCCGGTTTTCTCCCACAGTCCAAAAGATGTGCAGGTCAGGTGAATTGGCCATGCTAAATTGCCCGTAGTGTTAGGTAAGGGGTAAATGTAGGGGTATGGGTGGGTTGCGCTTCGGTAGGGTAGTGTGGACTTGTTGGGCCGAAGGGCCTGTTTCCACACTGTAAGTAATCTAAGCCCTCTTATTTCTTGTGTTCTGTATCTTTTACTAAAATTTCTAGTCTGGTTTTCTCTTTGCTCTCCTTCGTGGCACTTTACTCTGTTATAACCACTCCCAATGATATGTGGCTGTAGCATCTGAGATAGGGATGGAAATAGTGTCAATCTTCAACTCATCAATAGCTGATGGTAATAATCTATCCTGTAGTGGTGAGAATCTTAATAATGTAAGATTTAAAGCCTTTGGTCTCATTCAATAATGGCTTGGTTTTACAAACTCCTTGCTCAGATTCTCCATTTGCTTGAGGGAAGTGTGTGAACTTGTGAGATGAATAAAATCCTATTTATGTGCAAATCTCTTGAAGTGCTCATTTACAAACTGTGGACCTTTATCTGAGATCCCAATGACGGGAATTCTGGGTGTTAATACTATTTTTAAGTGATTCTATTATTGATCCAGTTGCAATCTTGATTAATCTTTTATGGTGTAGGTTTGCTCGCTGAGCTGTAGATTTGATATCCAGACATTTCATAACCTGGCTAGGTAACATCATCAGTGGTGACTTCCAAGTGAAGTGAAGCTATTCTTTCCTGCTTTCTATTTATATGTTTGTCCTGGATGGGGTTCCTGGAATTTGTGATGATGTCACTTCCTGTTCATTTTCTGAGGGGTTGATAGATGGTATCTAGATCTAGATTTTTAATAAAGAAAATCTTGCTTTTGAACTCAAACAAACTCAATCCCACATGGTCCTATGGCATTGATAGAAAACGTGTTCGTAATAGTGGTGCTTTCTTCTTGTGGCTGTTCAAACAAACAAAATGAAATTATTGATTATTGAGTGTATGAGTTTGAAATTCTGAGCCACCATGACTGTTGTGCTCTTGTTCAACACCCTGTAATGTTTAAGTGATCTTAATGAATTCTCTGAAGAATTTCCAGTCAAAATGCTTTTGGTGTTATGAATCTCTCGTTGAAGCCTAGCAAGTTGTTGGTGACATTGAGACATTTATGCTGTTGGAATACTTGATGCAATATTCAGTATAATAGTATAATCAGCCTTCCATTATTTTTTTCAGTCTTTATCATATTTTTGTGCTTCCTAGAATTTGTGAAGTTTTCTTCCTTTACCTGGTAAATATTTTGCAACCTCTGAACTGTAAGCTTCAAGCTCATCTATGAAATCTAGGATTACTTTTTCTGTGGTAATTTCCGGTTTTCCTGATAGTGTGTCTGCTGTCATCTGCTACTTTCTTTGTGCTTACTTGGTTCCACTTGTCCCTTGTCCCCTTCTATACATATTTGCATTTTAAACTGGGCTTTCTGGTTTCTCCAGCTAGCTACAATGGGGCTAATCAACTTTGAATCTTAATCATGTTGAGACCATCACTATTTGTCTTTGATTTTCTTTTATTTTGGTTTGGAATTGTAAATTGAGGTTAAAAATTGAACTTAGAACTGCTGCTTGTTTTAAAAGAGAAAGCAAAAGCCATTATTATCTGTTGGGAACTGGCCTGGAAGATAATGCAACTTAATTATTATTCTAAGGACAATGTAGATGAATTGGCATGAGTATTGTGATGCTCTAGACTAATAGCTAGTTGGATATTGAATTGGTCAATGCAGAGAGGAATGATGCTAACCAGTTAACCAGAGAATGTTCATTTGAAAGAGCTTTCTTTTCAGCAGACAGTGATTTTGAAAAGTTTCTGGACTGGCTGCTCTGTTTTACTCTCTCTAGTTGTCTCCAATTGTTAAATTGTTGAATGTTCTGAGAAAAGAATCCAGGTCTATAAGAAATATATAAATATTCCCAAGAGACTGCTAAAATAATTTGCATTAACCGGTGACTTCAGAATTTGAGCAAGATATTAATTTCTACAAGCCTGTGAACAACTCACTGTCTAAGGATTTAATGAAAGCCTGATATTCATCATTTGAAACTGTTTAACTGAACTGGCAAATTATAATTCTTATTTTATTTTTAATTCACTCCTCTGTTGGTCTGTGTGTAGGTAGAGGTTAAGACAAATAAGATTAGATTTAGATTATAGATAGTTCTTAAATTTTCTTGCTTAGTTTTGTTCTGCTGAAGTTATATTATTAATAGTAAACAAAAATTAACAGTTTACGATATTAACTTTGTGTCTAAGATGTGTTATTATAAGGTCTGTTTAGGAACTATTGGGCAATTTTAGGATCATTTAATGTTGTAATTTCATTATGTTATGAAACCAGTGATAGTGAGGCTGAAGAAGGGTCAAAGGAATACTGTGTAAAATTCTGGTTGTCATGCTATAAAAATGACGTAGAGGCATGGAGTGAGTACAAAAAGTATTTATGAAAATCTCTATTGGGAGAGAATGAAAAGCTGGATCTCTTTCATTAAAAATAGAAGGTTGAAATGTAACCTGAAACAGATCTTTAAAACGATGAAATGATTCAATTAAGTAGACACAAAGAATATTCACACTTTGGAGAAGCGCAATGACTAGCTACCAACAATATAAAATAATAATCGAGAAATCAAATAGGCAGTTCTTAAGAAAGACTTGTATCCAGAATGTGGGATGAATAGGGATATTGCCACCACATGGAGTGTAGACTCAGTTAACCGGATACTAGAGAAGTAGAGGAAGGGAAGGGTGATAACCACAAAGATTTAAATATAGATTTAGGTCAATTAAATAGGATTACACAGGTTATATATAGCACAAATCTGGCTTTTCAACTCAACTGGTTATGCTTTGCTTGAATCTACTGCCTCATCTAAATTTTCCAGGGATTCACCTCCCCTTCCTCTACTTATCTAGCCTCCCCTTAAGTGGGCCTGCATGCCCTGTGATGGTAATATCCCCATTCATCCCACACATTGAAGAAAGGTGTTTCTTATGAACTCCCTATTTGATTTCTCAGTGATTATCTTATATTGATGGTATCTAATCACTCACTTACCCACCCTCACCCCAAAAATGCTGGAAGAAATTGGGTGGGAATGTAAGAAATGGGAACATGTCCTGAACCAGCTGCATGTTTACCCATTGCAGAATGTTTCACTGCAATAGGATTACACAGAATATAGAACACAGAGATCTAAATATAGATTTATATCAATTAGATAGGATTACATGGGATAGACAGCACAGAGATTTAGATACAGATTTAGATCAATTAGATAAGATGACACAGGTTGTACAGCACAGAGTCTAGCCCTTTTAACTTGACTGATCATGCTTCACTTGAATCCATTCCTTTTAACAGAGTCTACACTATTCATATTAACAACTCCCAGTGGTAGTAAGATCCACATTTTGGATAAAAGTGTTTTTGATATGAACTACCTATTTGATTTCTTGGTGATTATCTTATATTGATAGCATCTAGTCATTGTACTTTTCAAACGTGTGAATATTCTCCTTGTATCTTTTTGATGAAATCCTTTCATTGTTTTAAAGACCTCTTTCAGATCATAGCTCAACCTTCTCTTTTCAAGGGTAGAGATCCAGTTTTTCATTCTCTCCTGATAGACATTTACCTGCATTACTAGTATTATCTTTGTTACTACTTTTGCACCGTCTCCGTGCCTCTGCATCATTTTTATACCAGGACTTTACACATGACTCCAGATCTAACTGAGATTCCGTGTATAACTGCTTTACTTTACAATTCTATTCCTCCAGAAATAAAATTTAAGATATAGTTTATATTTTTATGACTCGGAGGAGCCAGTGTTGGACTGGGGTAGACAAAGTTAAAAATCACACAACACCAGGTTATAGTCCGACAGGTTTAGTTGGAAGCACTAGCTTTCAGAGCACTGATCCTTCATCAGGTAGTTGTCATCAGGTTGACACAACTGGTGAAGGAACAGCGCTCCGAAAACCAGTGCTTCCAAATAAACCTGTTGGAGTATAACTTGGTGTTGTGTAATTTTTAACTTATATTTTTTATGACCTTGTTAAACTATGATACAACCTTTAGTGATTGGTGTATTTGTACACTGAGATCCCTTTGCCCCTCTTATACTATTTACAGTCTTACTTTCTAAATAATATATCATCTCTATTTTTTTCTTGCCAGGGACATTGTTGTGTTGTCGCTGGACTACTCATCCAGAGACACAGGTAACGTTCTGGGGAGTCAGGTTTCGTTTGAATTTTTAAAAATCTGGAATTAACTCGAATGATGACTATTGAATTTGAGAGAACACTGGGTTCAATTCATTTTCTAAACCTCAGATAGAGCTGCAGTATGACCAGAATGACATTCCTAAATCTTTATGTTTTTTATCAACTGGTCTTAAATTGGCAAACAGTGAGTTGGGCGGCACTGTGGCACAGTGGTTAGTACTGTTGCCTCACAGCACCAGAGACCCGGGTTCACTGACTGTGTGGAGTTTGCACATTCTCCCCGTGCCTGCATGGGTTTCCTCCAGGTGCTCCGGTTTCCTCCCACAGTCCAAAAATGTGCAGGTCAGGTGAATTGGCCATGCTAAATTGCCTATCGTGTTAGGTGTAGGGGAATGCGTCTGGGTGGGTTGTGCTTCAGTGGGTCGGTGTGGACTTGTTGGGCCGAAGGGTCTTTTTCCACACTGTAAGTAATCTTATCTAAAAAAGAGGACGACTCCATCCTTGAGTCCACTGAATGGCTACCAGAGTTTAACTGTTGCTCTCCTCAAAAGATGCAGGATTGCACCATCACTCTTTAAATATTAGAATTGAGAAGATGTCCTTAAATTCTACTGAAGTGGCTTAGTTAAGCAGGAAGGCTGTTCACTACCATCACCTCTGCTGGCTAGGTAGAACATTGACAGAAAGTCAATGAGCTGGCACTGTAGGACTGAGCAAAAAACCCCATCATCTGAAATATTGGATAAGACCCTGGCCTATTCAAAACTTTTGAAGCGAAAGGGGACAGCTGGGCTAAACTCTGAGAAAAAATACACAAGCACAGAGGTGGCTACTTAGAGCTACTTCCTGATGAAGGGCTTTTGCCCAAAACGCCGATTTTCCTGCTCCTGAATTGCTGTGCCTTTCTAGAATCAGCTTTCCAGCATCTGCAGTCCTTGTTTTTACCTACTTAGAACCACTGTTCAACCTGGAATTCAAACTTACACTTCCACTCTAAGAGAACAATCAACCAAACCTAATGCTCCAGACCGAAACTAACTTTTACATCCTGGGCTACTCAATGCAGACACTATGGGGCCTGCACAGATAATAAACATTTAACTTCAATCAAAATTCATTCGCAGAGATACCTGATATTCAACTTCAATCGAAATCCATTTACACATACTCTTAATTATCGGGAAGCCAATTGACTTCAAAGGCCCACTAGAAACACAATGGACAACACAGATTTAAGGGGAGATAACGGGCCACACAGTCAGAATAACTGCCAGCCCTGATCTCACCTGAGGGAGAGCCTTTTTCAACAACAAGCTTTTGCACAAACAGCTTCCCCACAGACTCCCAGCTCCAACAAACAGCTTCCCCACAGGCTCCCAGACCCTACAAACAGCTTCTCCACAGGCTTCCAGCTCCAACAAGCAGCTTCCCACAAGGTCTCAGCCCCAACAAACAGCTTCCCCACAGACTCCCAGCTCCAACAAACAGCTTCCCCACAGACTCCAAGCTCCAACAAACAGCTTCCCCACAGGCTCCCAGCCCCTACAAACAGCTTCTCCACAGGATCCCAGCTCCAACAAGCAGCTTCCCACAAGGTCTCAGCCCCAACAAACAGCTTCCCCACAGACTCCCAGCTCCAACAAACAGCTTCCCCACAGACTCCTAGCTCCAACAAACAGCTTGCCCACAGACTCTCAGCTCCAACAAATGCCTTCCCCACAGGCTCCCAGCTCCAACAAATGCCTTCCCCACAGGCTCCCAGCCCCAACAAACAGGTCCCCACAGGCTCCCAGCCCCAACAGGCAGCTTCAGAATGAAGACCCACAGAGGCCGAACAGAGATCTGAGTCAGGAAACCAAACCTCTCCCACAGCGAACACTTCACATCAGATTCCCAGAGCAAACCAAGAGCATCATCGCAACAAAGGGCATTCAAGTGGGTGAAGCTGACCAAGCACTATCCGAACCAGAGCTTCCCGACACAGGGCCTGTTCCGTACCAAGAAAATCGACTGCAAGAGCCTCAACAGCCAGCCGTACTTCAACACCGCGTTTTCCTCAGTGTTGAACTGAAACTCCCAAGACCCCAAAGGTTCTGCCCAATAGAGGGGAAGGCAGGTGGTAACAGTGCATGGAGACCCCGAGGGTAGGAAGCCTGATTAAAGTTTCTATGATTAAAACTGTTGTTTTTAGGTTCTAATAGTGTTTAATCTGTATTTAATTTAATAGTGTATTTAATTACTGTCCTCTGTATAATTGATAGTGCTAATTTCACTGTTTATTGCTTTTATTTGTATTTCTTGTATTATACTTACCTATTTGAATCTAAATAAATAGAGATTTTTTTTTCCTTGAAACACTTGTTTATTGCCTTCTTCCTTTTACATTCCCTGAATACGTCCAATGTCTAGAACCAGGGATCTAGGGGTGATTCGAACCACCTAAAATCAGCAAATTATTGAATATAAACGAGGATCTCCAGCACCCTTCTATTTAATGGCCCTGATTATCAGAACATTATCAGAAGGCTGATCAAAATCCAGCCCCAAATAAAGGCAAAGTCACTAAAGTCTTAGCAGACCACAGGGCTGCTGTCTTGTTAAGCAGAGATGACTGATGGTTGTTTAACCTGAGGTTCACGATGCCTCAGGTGAGGGGAGAAGTTGAGGAGTATCCTTCACAGTAATCTTTGCCAGAGTAGGAATTGAACTCACACTGTTGGCATCCAACTGGTAGCCGGCACAACATGCAGCCCTCCAATCCCAACCTCACCATCAAACCAGCGGATAAAGGGGGTGCAGTGGTAGTTTGGCGCACTGACCTCGACACCTTTGAAGCCAGGTGCCAACTCAAAAACACCTCCTACTACTGGCCCCTCAACCATGACCCCACCACCCCCATCACCAAACCATCATCTCCCAGACCATACAGAACCTCAGCACCTCAGGAGATCTCCCACCCACAGCTTCCAACCTTGTAGTCAGGGAACCCCGCACCACCCGATTCTATCTCCTTCCCAAGATCCACAAGCCTGACCACCCCAGCTGACCCATTGTCTCAGCCTGCTCCTGCCCCACCAAATTCATCTCTACCTACCTTGAAACTGTCCTACCCCCTCTAGTGCAGGAACTTCCCACATACGTTCGGCACACCACCCATGCCCTCCACCTCCTCCAAGACTTCTGTTTCCCCGGCCCCCACCGTGGACATCCAGTCCCTATACACATCCTTCCGTCATGACCAGGGCCTCCAAGCCCTCTGTTTCTTCCTCTCCCGACGTCCCCAACAGTACCCTTCCACTGACACTGTTACTCGTTTGGCTGAACAATTTCTCTTTCAAATCCTCCCACTTCCTCCAGATGAAAGGGGTAGCCGCGAGCAGCCGCATGGGCCCCAGCTATCCCTGTCTCTTTGTCGGCTACATAGAACAGTCCATCTTCCGTAGTTACACCAGCACCACTCCCCACCTCTTCCTCCGCTACATTGATGACTGCATCGGCACCATCTTGTGCTCCCACGAGGAGGTTCAGCAGTTCATCAATTTCACCAACACATTCCACTCTGACCTTAAATTCACCTGGACCATCTCTGGCACCTCCCTCCCCTTCCTGGACCTCTCCAACTCCATCAATGATGACCGACTCAATACCAACATTTTTTACAAACCCATCAACTCCCACAGCTACCTGGATTACACCTCCTCCTATCCTACCTCCTGCAAAAATGCTCTCCCATATTCCTAGTTCTTCCGCCTCCACCATATCTGCTCCCAGGGGGACCAGTTCCACCACAGAACACACCAAATGACCTCCTTCTTTAAAGACCATAATTTCCCCTCCCACTTGGTTGAAGATGCTCTCCAATGCATCTCATCCATGTACTGGGCCTCCACCCTCAAACCCCACCCCTCCAACTGCAACAAGGACAGAATCCACCCTGTCCTCACCTTCCACCCCACCAACCTCTGCATAAACCGCATTATCTGTCAACATTTCTGTCACCTAAGGACCACCACCAGGGACATATTTCCCTCCCCATCCCTATCCACTTTCCACAAAGACCGTTGACTCCATGACTACCTGATTAGGTCCACGCCTCCAAACAACCCACTCTCCCCTCCTGACACCTTCCCCTGCCACTGTAGGAATTGCAAAACCTGCGCCCACACCTCCTCCCTCACCTCCATCCAAGGCCCCAAAGGAGCCTTCCACGTCCATCAAAGTTTCATCTGCACATCCACCAATATGATTTATTGTATCCATTGCTCCCGATGCGGTCTCCTTTACATTGGGGAGACTGGACGCCTGCTCGCAGAGCGCTTCAGAAAACATCTCCAGAACACCCGCACCAATCAACCACACCGCCCCGTGGCCCAACATTTCAACTCCCCCTCGCACTCTGCCAAGGACATGCAAGTTCTGGGCCTTCTCCATTGCTACTCCCTCACTGCCCAACGCCTGGAGGAAGAGCGCCTCATCTTCCACCTCAGAATCCTTCAACCCCAGGGCATCACCAGTTTCCTCATTTCCCCTCTCCCCACCTTACCCCAATTCCAAACTTCCAGCCTAATTCCTGATGAAAGGCTCCTGCCTGAAACATCAATTCTCCTGCCCCTCGGATGCTGTCTGACCTGCTGTGCTTTTCCAGCACCACTCTAATCTTGTCTCTAATCTCCAGCATCTGCAGTTGCCACGTTCACCTGCTAGCTACCTGAGTTAACCAACCCACTCAGCCGCAATACTGTTCTGATGAATGATACTGAACTGAGCAACCTATAGGTCACAGGTTATTTCTTCCTGCTTTACTTCACAGTATCAAGCAAGTGCATCTGGTGAGACAGAAATGTCATTTTTTGCCTTAAGAAATGAGGTTTCGACTGATGCAAAAATTATTTTTCTCTGAATTTATATTTCCAACAGGAGACTGGTTAGTTGAAAGGTTTGTTAAATCAGCAGATCATAAACTCCACTTACTTTACATGTTCTATCTTCTCCCCCTTGTTCCTATTTATGTTATCAAGGCAAACGAGATAAGTTGAATACAATCACTACACAAAAATATAAAATATCATGCACATCATTGAACATCTGAAAAGTAGTCTCAACTCTCCTTCATGAGCTTTACAGACTGTATGTTTTCCAAGCATTCTCCTCTGAACAGATCAACAGTGATACTCTCCGCTAAGCAAACCCAGTAGCTTACGATCTGTGTCTATCACTTGTTCTACTATTTATAATTTGATTATAAATCAGATTTTCCATCTGAAACACAACAGCAGTGGTATCAAGGCATATTGATTTGCTTCATGGAAATTGTTTTCAGCCAGGATATTACCTCAGCGTGGCATGCATAATGTAATTTGCAAAACTTTACTGTTTAATATTTATGCCTATTTAGGAATATTAAAGGGCCATCATTTTGTGGAGTAACATGTTTACTGCGGTTTTATTGGCATTACTAATGACATTGAATTCTCAGAAATCAAACTCTCCAAAACATGTTTTAATGTGCTTTAGTGACTCATTAAACTCAACAAATAAGTAGACAATTATCCATTTTCAAATAGTAAAATGGTTTATTCCACACCTTAAAATTCTAAAGTCTAATCTATTTCTGACTAGTGCAATGAGTGTAGTCTTAGCTGAAGAAAAAATATTATTTTCAGTTGCAAACCTGCTGGAGTTTCATTCTACACTGTCAGCTACAGGACTCCAAATTTTCAACTTCCAAAATGCCCTAATGCGTGTTTGACGTGAGGTGTACTGTAAGATTAACACTTGCTTTGCCTTGTTGCTTTGACATTTTTCTCCTCAGATTTGTGACCAAGATTTCAACAATCCATGAGGTCTGTGTTGATCAAATGCACCAAATGCACCTTACCCCATAAAGAGTTTACTGCAGGTTTGGAAGGAAGCCTAGTGCAGGAACTGAGCTCACATTGAACTGTGGGTCCAACAATTTCACTGGGATACTGGCTCCTAATTTGGCTGCTCACAGACTCACTGTCTAAGGAGGCAGAGCTTCCAATACTGCTGGCAGAGAGGTGGATGTTGCTCCTAGACATCAAAAAGGCATAGAGGAGTTGGAGTAGGGCACAAAGTCTTGAACTCCAATGGCCCCAGATGGCTGCTGTATAATTTGAGGGTATTGTTTGCCAGAGTCATAGAGATGTACAGCATGGAAATAGGCTCTTTGGTCCAACTCGTCCATGTTGACCAGATATCCTAATCTAAGCTAGTCCCATTTGCCAGCACTTGGCCCATTTCTCTCTAAACCATTCCTATTCATATACCCATCCAGATGCCTTTGTGGTGGATGATCTGTCAGTGTTTAAATAGTCCCTGCGGGAGAGTTCAAAGGAACAATGCCTCAGGCAGTGGGTTTTTGTCAAGGTTTGTCCCGAGCAGCTCCATAACGTCAAACATCAACTGCACCCAGAGGACCATCAACTCAGTAAAAGGTGCTTTTTGGTCTGCCCAAAACTTGTTGGTCTTTGAAAACAAGGAGTTGACCTCAACTGCATGTTGCAGACTGGCACATTCCAAGGTCCAGGACTACGTGCTGAGGGACGCACTAAAGCTTGGGGCAGCTGCCACCAAGGTGCAGTGGGGAAAGACACAGTCTGAGATCTTCTCGCTGAAGTTAAATTAGTGACCGTTCATTTATCGGACCCTCCTAGTGCCTCAATGTATGTAAATATAGTCTTGCATGTGTAACATGCCTTTGGATGGTTGGGATTGAGTCAAACTCAAATGCATGTTTCTTTACTTGACATGATACTGTACAGAACTGCATTTGTGACAATGTATCTATGTACACAGATTTTTTTATGAATAAAGTATATTTTTGAAATTAAACAAAAACGTTATCATACACTGAGGGACCTTACAGCCTTCAGGACTCAACATCATTTAACAATTTTAGGGCGTGAACACCTCCTTCCATATCTATTACCCACCCTCAAAATCCAGCTCGTCATGAAACAAATTGCTTTCAGCACAGCCAACCTATTTTCAAAAACTCATGATCCCCATTATGACACATCTAGCTTCTCTTCTTCCCTGGCTTACTATTAACAATTCCTTTGTCAGCCTACTCTTTGCTTCCCCTCACTGAATTCCCTCCGCAATATCCATTCACTCTTATCCCCTTCCCTCATCATCAGTATAAATACCATCTTTTCCCACTGCTTTCAGTTCTGAACAAGGGCCCCTGGACTCAAAAGGTTAACTCTGTTTTCTCTTTGCAGATGCTGTAGACTTGCTATGTTTCTCCAGCAATTACTCTTTTTGTTTGTTTCAAATTTCTAGCATTTGCAGTTCTTCATTTCTTTTTTGAAATAAGCTCTCCATCCCTGTTCAGCAGCTGCCGGCTGGAACTCTGCCTGGTACCCAACACAGCTCTACATTAATCACCCTGAGGCTGGGAATCACGTGACCTTTGTTTTGAATGTACTGAAGAGGCCAGAAGTGCTCATATACAATTTAAACTAAAGCAATGAGGCCAGTGCTGAAGAAACAAGGCATTTTTATAACTTGTTCAAATTACAAATGTGATTTGATCTTGTATAAAAGTTAGCATTTTCCCCTATATTTGCATTTCTTACAGGAGGTGGGAGATTTTAACCAAGGTAAAAAACATTAAATTCCAGAAAGATACTGAGAAAGGGTGATTCAACTCTAAACGTTAACTCTGATATCTCTCCACAGACGCTGCCAGACCTGCTGAGCTTTCCCAGCAATTTTTGTTTTTGTTTCTGATTTACAGTATCCGCAGTTTTCTTTCCATTGTAAATTCCAGAATGATCTGTCCGGATCACAGCTCTGCCTACTCCATTGGTTAATTTGTCCTACCCAGTTCCAGAAGTTGTTTTGAAATTACAGCTACAGTTTAGTTGAAAAATATAGCAACCATTGACTCCTTGCTTTTGCAAGTAGCAGTTGTGCAGCTCTTTTTCCCAGTTTCATTAAGTACTGAATAAGCAGATGATGGATTAAATAATGAGAAATCAAAGTAATGGCAGAGGAGCAGAAGTCCGAGATGGTTAGTTGAAATAGAAGTAAGCTTTCACACAAGTACAATCAGACTGCACCACAGATTGAGAGGAATGTTGACTCTCAGTTCAACCTACTTCATCAAGTCATCTCAACCTTTGAGACAGGTTCTACATAGTTTATTCAAAAATGTAGTTTTGATACAATGTAATGTGTTGTAGATCAGTAAATAAAGAGGCACACTGTGTTATGCAGTACAAGTCTAATATTTTTTCTAAAAATCAAAGATATATGGAAAATATCCCTTGAACATCTCGCAGAAACTCATACCGGAAGAGACCAGTGAACGGTGATAAAGGCAATTCTCCCACTGATGATGAGCTTAATTTCCCACAGGAAAATGTAATGTAAGTATTTCTCATTTAACTATTGAAACATCAAGAGATGCAAGGAGTGCAATTTGTGATCACAGAGAGGTGACAAATATCAAATTAATTTAAATACAAGTCTATTTGTAAGCCGTGACTGGCAACAAAATAGTTTTGTTTCCCTAGTTTCTCGAAGGGAGAGACATTTTCTGTTGGTGAGCTGCACTCGTGTGAGTTAGAATATTAAAGGTTAAAGCTTACTTTTGTCAAGGATTCCTTTGTCCAGTATTTTGAACGGAGCTATTAACACATTTCATCTAAACTGAAGTCATTGACACAAACTGCAATCTCTTACTACAACCCTTAGCATTCCTTTATTCACTGCTCACCCAACCCTTCCCCATATGAAAGGGTTTTTGGATTTCCAGACTGTAGACATTATAGCTGAATTTGTTGTATTTGAATACTGTGCTTATATCTGAAAAATCGCGTACCTTACAGGATGAGGGAGTGAGTATGCACAGTACATATTTTCAGAGCCCAGGTTTTTTAAGCACTCCCTGGAAATGGATTGAGAGTTAGAGCTGAGGCTGGGAATTACATCTGATCAAGGAGTTTTACTGAAGGCAAGACAGAGATGGAGAGTGAAGGGCCATTTTACAGTGTCATTGGCATTTTACTGACAGTGGAACAAGGTCTTCCTCAGCTAAAAAAGACCAAGCCTCCTCATTATAGATGCCCTTAAGCAGAAGTTTCACAGAATAGAGCAGGGAAAACAGTCTGGTGCTACATCAATAATTTCCTCAAGAGTGCCGTGTGATTTTACATAAAAAATAAATAACCTCCTGCCGGTTCTCTCGGTCTTTTGCCTGCCTCAGCAGGGCTAGCCTTTCTCAGTGAGTCCTCTGAAGGAATTAATAATACCAGAAGCCTGTTGTTCTGAATTAGACCAACAAACCCACAGATAGCCAAGTCGGTGGGCAAGACAGAAACCTGGGAACTGGCTTTTTAACCGCACATTCCAAAGGGCTGGTGAGAGTGACTGGAAGGCAATGTTTGACTGAGTGTGGTATAAAATGTTCCAATAAAATGGAACTCAGTTGGAATCAGGAGAAATCGCCAACTAGAAGAGGTTCTGAACACAAAAAAAATAATTTCAAAAATATACCTTGTTCATAACAATATTTATATACAAACACAACCAGGCAATCAGTTCAGTTCTGTACAGTCTTACCATATTGAGAAAAAATAAACAAACATTGAGTTTGACTCTCCCCATTATTCCAAAAGGCTCAAGGCATTTCTTACTTATACAAAATACTAGTCAAATTTATTTGGAGGGTTTCATAACTGAACACATCTCCAAAATGGAAAACAATCATCTCAGCCACAGGACATCATTGCAGGAGTGCCCCAAACATAGTTCGAGCTACTGAAATAACCCATCTTCCATCATAAGGTCAGAGTGACATTATTTGTTGATAATTGTATAACATCCTGTTCCATTAGCAATTCCTCAGATAATAAATGCTTGCATTCAGCTAGACCTGAACAACATTCAGGTTTTGTATAAGTATCTTACATAGCATATGAGTGTCAGGCAATGACTATCTCCAATAAAAGAGATTTATAAATATTACCATAATCAGATGCCCTACAATCAATATCTCAGGCATTACCATTGATCAGAAATTGATTTGTACCAACCACAAATACTACCCTGCTATTCCTGATAAGGTATCCAAAAAGATACCATCTAAAGAACTGTTCACACATTTCATTTTATAAATATGAATTATTGCTTTTGGCTTGGTGAAACAAAAGGAATGTGGAGTGAATGACCTTTTTACATCCTTGTCTTTTCTTGAGGTATTTTTTTTTAATGCTACATTTAAAAAAATTAAAATGGATATAATTAATCCTTATTTGGAGAAAAGTTTGTTAGTTAGGAACAGTTGGCATGGAATTAAAGCGAATAGTATCTGACTAATTTGGTTGAGTTATTTAAAAGAGATAATTGATGAGGGTAGACCAGTAAATGCTTTTACATGGTTTTACAACAGTGGAGAATGATCTTTTTTTCTGATTACAAAGAAAATATTAAATATTATACCAGCATATGACCAACAGAGATCAGAGTTCTACCAAGGGACAGTGTTATTCCCATTATTTTCATATTACATATAAAGCTTGCAATGGAAAGGCATTGTAAGGAAAGCATTTTTAAACATGCATCCACAACATTCTCTGTGAGACCACAGCCATATCAATGGATGTCAATACCTGTAGCTAGACAGCAGTCCAGCAATATCTCACTCTACTCTGTAATGAGAAGTCAATATTTTAGAATTAATTAGCAATGTTCACTAAGTGTTATGCAAAGGCTATAATAACAAATCTTTACTCTAGGTTTTTTAATCTTTAACATTAACAATTCAGTAACAGATAAGCATACTTAGCCCAACATTTTCCACTGACTTCAAAAGACAAGGTACAACCTTTCCACTTTTGGTCCAGGCATCTGATTCTCTTACAGGTTTTATTCTCTGAAAGACAGAGAAGAACTGGACAGTCAAGACAGCTGTGCCAAGTGTGTGGAACTTCTGCCCTTTTCTGAAATTAAATTGAATCAGAAAATTGTGCTGTCAATTTGTTTCAAAAATGAAGGTAACACACAGGAATGGGGGTATTAAATTAATGCTACTGGACTGGTAATCAAGAGAGCCGAGCTGTAGAGGCATGAGTTCAAATCCCACCCACTGCAGCTGGTGGAATTTACATTTAATACATCTGGAATAAAAACCTCCACCTCAGTAATGGTAAGCATACATGACCAGGTTGCCATAAAAATCTATCTAGTTCACTGATGTCCTGTAGGAAAGCAAATTTATAATCCCTACATGGTTTGGCTTACATATGACTCTGGGTTGTTGACTTTCAACTGTCCTGTGAAATAGCTGCGCAACACTCAGCTGTCTCAAACTGTACAGAGGAATTGAAGACTAAAACAGACACACCAGCTGTTATTGGCTTAGATATCAAAAAACTAGAAAGGCACAACCTGCCCAACCTAAAAAATCATCATGACTAGCATCTGACGATTTGTGCAAAATTGGAAGAGCTTTTTCTCAATGGGTCAAGCACAGCCTATCGTAATCCTGCTCACCGAATCCATTTTTTCCAATGTCTTAGGCTGCTCCACCACCATTTCTGGGTATATTCTGACAGAACGGATCTGTGATATTTTCCTGGCTCACTACTCCCTGCAATGTGTGGTATGAGTCACCTCTATCAGTATGTGGTAATAAGTAAGGGTTGTTTGAGGTAATTCAATACTACAAATATTTGCTTTTGTTTGTTTTGTGCTCATTTAATGAATAGTGCAAGAGGATACACTACCACCCTCACTTCAGAAGAGGTACTGTTCTTAGATAACAGGAAGGTTTCTTGCATGTCAACAACACATAGCAGGGCATAATTGCTTGCAGCACCTGGAGCTGGAACACATTCATCTGTTCCCTCCAAAAGCTAGAGTAGAACTCCTTGAGCAGAATTTTCATTTCTGAATGTATGTGAAGGTAGGTTTGACACCGCAGGAACTTCTGGTTGGGAGAGGAATAGATTTTCCTGTCCAAAGACAGCAGCTGTATATTTTTGATTATTTCCCCTTCTACCATCATCCTTTTGAATCTAATTTCATCCATGTTACAGTCGGTGGCTTTGTCCTGCCCACTTTCTTCCCCTCAATAGATTTTCAATGGCCCATGTTACTGCTGGCCCTTTTCATCTCCAATCCCATTCCTATGGAGATCTTAGTGTCCAGCCTTGCTCTTCTTTAAGTCTCCTCACTTCTTTAAGTCTCCTCATTCAGTTCTACTACTATTTCTTCCTCCCCAATAAACCATACAACTCCATTCTGTATCCACTTAAAATCCAGCTTCCATTTTTATTTCCCCAACACTCCTATTATTTTGACCCTTCCCCTTTCAATCCCATTTTTCTGCCTCCATCTTCCAGGATCCTTCCACTGCCTCTGACAACCATGATTACTTTCTCTTCCTTCCCTTTGCATGCAGTGGACCTATGTTGAATACCTCTTCAGGTTGCATCCGTCCCCTCCACCCACCATTTAGGATAATGAAGTTTGTTCTCCTTGTAAGTTGAGAGTGTGGTGCTGGAAAAGCACAGCAGGTCAGGCAGCATCTGATGAGCAGGAAAATCAATGTTTTGGGCAAAAACCCTTCATCACTAATCATTCCTGATAAAGGGCTTTTGCCTAAAATGTTGATTTTCCTGTTTCTCGGTTGCTGCCTGACCTGCTCAGATTTTCCAGCACCACTCTCTTGACTCTGATCTCCAGAATCCGCAGTCCTCACTTTTGCCTTCTTTGTAAGTTGCCTGTTCCTATCAGGTTTGTTTTAATGAGACAGTGATTGGGAAAATGAGCCCTGATTGGGAAAACTAGTGTACCCAGTTAGCCTTCATCAACTCTACACTCTAGTACTAGTGTGTAGAGTAGTAGTACTCTAATAATTCTATTGCATTCAGCTAATGGCCTAGGGCGGCTTGGTGACCCAGTGGTTAGCACTGCTGCCTCACAATGCCAGCCTTGGTTGACGGACTGTCTGTGTGGAGTTTGGATATTCTCCCTGGGGTTCTATTGGATGCTCCCGTTTCCTCTCTCAGTCCAAAGTTGTGCAGGTTGGGTGGATTGGCGATGCTCGCTGGCTCCTAGTGTCCAAGGATGTATAGTTTAGGTGGATTAACCGTGGGGAATGTGGAATTAGGGTGGGTCTGGGTGGGATTCTCTTTGGAGGGTCGGTGCCGACTTGTATTTTAATGGCCTCAGTCTGCACTGAGGATTCTGTGAATGTGTGTTCTCATGAGCTGTTGAACATGAAAAACCTTCAGCTCACACTGGATACATTGAAATGCAAAAAGCCCTAACATGTATGAATATGGAATCTCATGACCAATTGAACATTGAGAGCTTTAAGCCTAACATTGGAAGTATTTGCACAATGAAATGGCTCGTTTGTGAAGGAGCTAATTCAGCAGATCTCAGAGAAAGTAGTATACTCTGGCAGATACTTGTCTTCTGTATATAGTCCAGTTTGAGAACATGTATTTTCTGTTTTGGCTAATTTAATTGTTATTGTGAACATAATTTCAGTAGGCTGGATGTTAATAAGTATCCATGGCATTCAAATGAAGGCAAAATAGGTTCTGACTATAAAAGATCAGAACCTGAACTATTATAAAGGTTCTGAGAATGTAAAACCAAATGTTTCACCTCCCACTGGTGAACAGAAATTTTGTCTCCTGCCCAGTTATGTTCCTGCACTCATCCTTCTTAAACCACTGGGCAAACCCTGAAAAATATGCTGCTGGCTCACCCATAAACTGTTTGTGAGATCTGTAGAATAGGTGGAGCCAATGAAACAAGATCATTAACCCTTACCATTCCATTATCTTACACATCTCACCCCAAGGGTGTTTCCCTATTTTTAATTAATTGTACAGTCACATATATAACCATATTACACTTACTTGCATTGCTCTATAAAACTATTCTAGCTCCCAGTACGTCTCTGATTTCACAAACGCAGATGATCTGAATGTTTCACACTTTTCCTTGTCTATATGTTCTTTGGACTTCAAAGAATGTTTGGCATCATGCTTGAGAACTATTGACCCGAGTTCTGATATGTGGATCATTTATTCACTGAAGATATTTAACTCTTGGATATCCTTCACACAGGGCATTATTCTTTGTACACACTTACTAGTTCATTAATTTATTTGGGGTTCCTTAATTTCACGAATGTCTATCCTGGAAGATAGCTGCTCTGTTGAAAACAGATACTTTCTTCATTGTATTATCTTGGATTTCTGGATCAGCCAATTGGTTTCCATTCCAATAGGAAGAGGGAATCTCTTTTTTCTTCATTGTTTTGTTTGTTCGACCAGATAGCTTCTTCTTCATGACCATGTCCTGTATCTGCAGACATCAGTCTGTCTCCTGTACAGTCATGTGCAACTTATCTCTCTCGAATTGTAGCTCTGGCTAGATGCATTCAGTCACCTATTATGGTTACTTGACTGGGAATGTAAATGTTTTCAGACTCTTCAGTTGCTGAAAGATTGCTGCTAACTCGCTCCTGCGTTTGTCACTGTCATTGACCTATGTTTAGAAGACAGAAGATTGAACATTTCCAACAATTCTGTGAAGTCCTTATGTTAACAATGTTAAACAACTCTGTTCTGCCAACAACAGTGCCAGAGATCTGGGTTCAATTCCCACCTTAGGCAACTGACTGTGTGGAGTTTGCACATTCTCCCCGTGTTTGCGTGGGTTTCCTCCGGGTCCTCCGGTTTCCTCCCACAGTCCAAAGATGTGCAGGTTAGGTGAATTGCCCATGCTAAATTGCCCATAGTGTTAGGTGAAGGGGTAAAGGTAGGGGAATGGGTCTGGGTGGGTTGTGCTTCGGCGGGTTGGTGTGGACTTGTTGGGCCAAAGGGCCTGTTTCCACACTGTAAGTAATCTAATCTAAAGTAAGTGAGCTCAATTGATCTTTCTTCTGTTTGACCTTTGCCATACATCTGGACAGCTCAATGAAGTCTTTTACTGGCTGCCTTGAAAACTGGTTGTTCTGAAAGTGATGAACAGTTTTGAAAATGTAACAGTCCATCGCGATAGCTGAACGTTGCTCAGGCTTATTGTTTCTCAGCACTGACTCTGGATTTTAGCATCTGCTGTTTGGCTTGATCTCTGTGTAGGCTTGTCATGTGCATCTTGGTCCTTGTTATATCTGTAATTTCTCATGATTTTTCTTCTTCTGTCAGACTCTTTCACAAGATTTCTTCACATTTTGTTCACTTCAAAAATTCTGAGTCTTCTCCAATTCTATAGCCTCGGTTTAAAGTTATTTTGCAGTCCTTTTGCTGATCCTTGTAGTTACACCTCCTGGAGGCAAATGTTAATGATGATGACAATGCATGTTATGAGAATTGGGAACTCTCTTTAACAGTCGCTTGCCTTCCATTTCTAGACTTTGCATCATTTGCCTTGAAGTTGCTCCCTTCTATGTTCAGAATCTCTGACTTAATCACTTCAAGCTTTCCGTTGCTCCTTACAAAGTCTCATTCGCTATGTCCTCTGTTTTATTTTGTTCGTTCATGCAATGTGAGTGTTGCTAACTGGGTTAGAATTGATTGCCCATCCTTAGTTGCCCTTTACAAGGTGAGTGTAAAATTCCTTCTTGAATTGCTGCAGTCCATTTGGCCTTGGAAGACCCTCAATGCTGTTAGGAGGTGGCTCCAGGACTTTGACCCAGGGAAGGAATGACAGTATGTTTTCAAATCACAATGGTGAGGGATTAGAAGGGAATTTAGAAGTGGTGGTATTCCTATTTATCTGCTGCCCTTGTCCACATAAATGGTAGTGGTCACATGTTTGGAAAATGATTAGATTAGATTAGATTAGATTACTTACAGTGTGGAAACAGGCCCTTCGGCCCAACAAGTCCACACCACCCCGCCGAAGCGCAACCCACCCATACCCCTACATTTACCCCTTACCTAACACTACGGGCAATTTAGCATGGCCAATTCACCTGACCTGGACATCTTTGGACTGTGGGAGGAAACCGGAGCACCCAGAGGAAACCCACGCAGACACGGGGAGAACGTGCAAACTCCACACAGTCAGTCGCCTGAGGCGGGAATTGAACCCGGGTCTCTGGCGCTGTGAGGCAGCAGTGCTAACCACTGTGCCACCGTGCCGCCCAGCGATGTCTAAAGATTGCTGGTGAATTTTTGCAGTGTATCTTGTGGATGGTACTGCTGCTTCTGGACGTTGGTAGTGGAGGAAGTGGATAATTGCAGATGTGGTGCCAATCAGACAAGCTGCTTTGTCCCAGATAGTATCAAGCTTCTTGAGTGTTGTTGGAGCTGCACTCATCCAGGCAAGTGGGGAGTATTCCATCACACTCCTGACTTGTGCCTCGCAGATGGTGGACAGGCTCCAGGGAGTCAGGAGATGAGTTACTAGCTGCAGGATTTCTAGCCTCTGACCTGCTCTTGTAGCCACAGCATTTATATGACAAGTCTAGTTCAGTTTCTGGTCAATGGTAACCCTTAGGATGTTTATGAATGGGATGCTACTCTTCAGCCAATTTGATTAATTTGACATGATGGGAATCCGGAATCCTGTAGTGGCTACAGATTCAAAACATTTTGTGACAGAACTATAGAACTCCTGTGCTCCAGAACTAACTGTGCCCCTAACCAAGCTGTTCCTATAGTAACAATACTAACATTTACCTGGGTAAAGACAATGACTGCAGATGCTGGAAACCAGAGTCTAGATTAGAATGGTGCTGGAAAAGCACAGCAGTTCAGGCAGCATCTGAGGAGCAGTAAAATCAATGTTTCGGGAATTCCTGATGAAGAGCTTCTGCCCGAAACATCGATTTTCCTGCTCCTCGGATGCTGCCTGAACTGCTGTACTTTTCCAGCACCACTCTAATCTAACATTTACCTGACAATGTTGAAAATTGACAAGGTATTTCCTACCCACAAAAATCAGGACAAATCTAATCAAGCTAATTGCTACCACACCAGGCTATTCTTAATTATCAATAAAGTAAAGGAAGGTGTGATTGGCAGTACTATTAAGCAATAATCTACTCACCAACTCCCATGATTTGGAGACGCCAGTGTTGGACTGGAATGTACAAAATTAAAAATCACACAACACCAGGTTATAGTCCAACAGGTTTAATTGGAAACACTGTCGGAGCACAGCTCTTTCATCAATCACCTGATGAAGGAGCAGCGCTCCGAAAGCTAGTGCTCCAAATAAACCTGTTAGACTATAACCTGGTGTTGTGTGATTTTTAACTTTATACACCAACTCCCAGTTTACATTCCCATAGAAGCTCAGTTTCAGACCTTGTTTCATCACTGATCTATACATAGACAAATGAAATAAATTCCAGATGTGAGTCAAGAATGACTGCTGGGATCTGAGGAAAAATAAAATCTGTGGAAAACCTGGCAAACAGGAAGATGACTGTGGTTGTTGGATGCTAATCATTTTAATCCCTCAGGGTCAGATCCTAGACCCAACCATCTTCAGTTGATGCATTAACAATCTCCCCTCCATTATAAGGTCAGAAGTAACACCCTCGAGATTTTCAGGGAGAGGGGGGCACCGCAGGGAGTAGAGTATATTACTTCCACGAGGAGAAAGTGAGGTCTGCAGATGCTGGAGATCAAAGTTGAAACTTTATTGCTGGAACAGCAGAGCAGGTCAGGCAGCATCCAGGGAACAGGAGATTCGACGTTTCGGGCACAGGCCCTTCTTCAGGAATGCCTGTGCCCGAAACGTCGAATCTCCTGTTCCCTGGATGCTGCCTGACCTGCTGTGCTGTTCCAGCAATAAAGTTTCAACTTTATTACTTCCACCCCCCCCATCTCTATTTTGATTTAATCCTTGCCCTCTCCTTCGCTGTTTGATCACACAGAATTGCCCTTTGATAAGGAGGGCACTGCTTGTCACTGGCCACTCGGGTGTTTCCTTTCATCCTGGTGGTAGAATATCAATAAAGATTTACACACTTGTTGTTCTTCACTGTGTCCTCCAGCTGCACACACACACTACATGGGTGCTGGGGAAAAATAAGCATGACCACAGTTAGGTGGTCATGTGGGGGAAGAAGAAAATTAAGGTCAGAAGTGAAATGTTCACTAGTGGTTGTGCAGTGTTCAGTATTTTAAAGACTTTTCAAACAGTGAAGCAATCTGCGTTCAAGACCTGGACAGCCTTGAGCTGAAATGTGACAAGTAACATTTGCAGCATTCAAGAGCTAGATGATGACTAGCAGTAACAAGATTGGATCTACTCGCCTTTCCTTGAAGTTAAACAGCATTACCACTGGTGAAATCTCCACCATCAACAAACTCGAGTTAACATTAACCAGAAATTTAATTGAATCAGATATATAAATACAGAAGCAAGTCATGGATTGGAGAGCCAGTGGTAAGTAACTCATTTCCTGACTTCTCAAAACCTATCCACAATTTCCAAGAAACAAAGCTGGAGCAATCAAACACTCTCCACTTGCCTGGATGGGAGCAGATCCAACAACGTGCCTGGATGGGAGCTGATCCAACAACGTGCCTGGATGGGAGCAGATCCAACAATTGGCCTGGATGGGAGCAGATCCAACAACTTGCCTGAATGGGAGTAGATCCAACAACTGGCCTAGATGGGAGCAGATCCAACAACTGGCCTGGATGGGAGCAGATCCAACAACTTACCGGGATGGGAGCAGATCCAATAACTTGCCTGGATGGGAGCAGATCTAACAACTTGCCTGGATGGGAGCACATCCAACAACTTGCCTGGATGAGTGCTGATCCAACGACTTGCCTGGATGGGAGCAGATCCAACAACTTACCTGGATGGGAGCAGATCCAACAACCTGCCTGGATGGGAGCAGCTCCTACAACCTTCCTGGATGGGAGCAGATCCAACAACTTACCTGGATGGGAGCAGATCCAACAACCAGCCTGGATGAGAGCAGATCCAACAACTTGCCTGGATGGGAGCAGATCCAACAACTAGCCGGGAAGGGAGCAGTTCCAACAAATTGCCTGGATTGGGCCAGATACAACAACTTACTTGGATGGGAGCTGATCCAACAACTTGCCTGGATGGGAGCAGTTCCAACAACCAACCTGGATGAGAGCAGATCCTACAACTTGGTTGGACAGGAGGAGATCCAACAACCTGCCTGGATGGGAGCAGATCGAACAACCTGCCTGGATGGGAGCAGATCCAACAACTTGTCTGAAGGGAAGCAGTTCCAACAACTTGCCTGGATTGGGGCAGATCCAACAACTTGCCTGGATGGGAGCAGATCCAACAACCTGCCTGGCTGGGAACAGATCCAACAACCTGCCTGGATGGGAGCAGATCCAACAACCTGCCTGGATGGGAGCAGATCCAACAACTTACTTGGATGGGAGCAGATCCACCAACCTGCCTGGATGGGAGCAGATCCAACAACTTGCCTGGATTGGGGCAGATCCAATAACTTGCCTGGATGGGAGTAGATCCAACAACTAGCCTGGATTGGGGCAGATCCAACAACTTACTTGGATGGGAGCAGATCCAACAACTTGCTGGATGGGAGCAAATCCAACAACCTGCCTGGATGAGAGCAGCTCCTACAACGATCCTGGATGGGAACAGACCCAACAACTTGCCTGGAAGGAAGCAGATCCAACAACTTGCCTGGATGGGAGCAAAACCAACAACCTGCCTGGATGAGAGCAGCTCCTACAACGATCCTGGATGGGAACAGATCCAACAACTTGCCTGGAAGGGAGCAGATCCAACAACTTGCCTGGATGGGAGCAAAACCAACAACCTGCCTGGATGGGAGCAGATCCAACAACTTGCCTGGATGGGATCAGATCCAACAACTTGCCTAGATGAGAGCAGATCCAACAACGATCCTGGATGGGAGCAGAACCAACAACTTGCCTGGATGGGAGCAGCTCCTACAACCTTCCTGGATGGGAGCAGATCCAACAACCTGCCTGGATGAGTGCAGATCCAACAACGATCCTGGATGGGAGCAGCTCCTACAACATTCCTGGATGGGAGCTGATCCAACAACCTGCCTCGATGTGAGCAGCCCCTACAACGATCCTGGATGGGAGCAGCTCCTACAACATTCCTGGATGGGAGCAGATCCAACAACTTGACTGGATGGGAGCAGATCCAACAACCTGCCTGGATGGGAGCAGATCCAACAACTTGCCTGGATGGGAGCAGATCCAACAACCTGCCTTGATGGGAGCAGATCTAACAACCTGCCTGGATGGGAGATGATCCAACAACCTGCCTGGATGGGAGCAGATCCAACAACTTGCCTGGATGGAGCAGATCGAATAACCTGCCTGGATGGGAGCAGCTCCTACAACATTCCTGGATGGGAGCAGATCCAACAACTTGCCTGGATGGGAGCAGATCCAACAACCTGCCTGGATGGGAGCAGATCCAACAACTTGCCTGGTTGGGAGCAGATCCAACAACTGGCCTGGATGGGAGCAGCTCCAACAACCAGCCTGGATGGGAGCAGATCCAACAACTTGCCTGGATGGGAGCAATTCCAACAACTTGCCTGGATAGGAGCAGATCCAACAACCTGCCTGGATGGGAGCAGATCCAACAACCTGCCTGGATGGGAGCAGCTCCTACAACCTTCCTGGATGGGAGCAGATCCAACAACTTGCCTGGATGGGAGCAGATCCAACAACTTGCCTGGACGAGTGCAGATCCAACAACGTGCCTGGATGGGAGCAGATCCAACAACCTGCCTGGATGAGAGCAGATCCAACAACGATCCTGGATGGGAGCAGATCCAACAACTTGCCTGGATGGGAGCAGCTCCTACAACCTTCCCGGATGGGAGCAGATCCAACAACCTGCCTGGATGGGAGCAGATCGAACAACTTGCCTGGATGGGAGCAGATCCAACAACCTGACTGGATGGGAGCAGATCCAACAACTTGCCTGGATGGGAGCAGCTCCTACAACCTTCCTGGATGGGAGCAGATCCAACAACTTGCCTGGATGGGAGCAGATCCAACAATCTGCCTGGATGAGTGCAGATCCAACAACGATCCTGGATGGGAGCAGATCCAAGAACTTGCCTGGATGGGAGCAGATCCAACAACGATCCTGGATGGGAGCAGATCCAACAACCTGCCTGGATGGGAGCAGATCCAACAACTTGCCTGGATGGGAGCAGCTCCTACAACCTTCCCGGATGGGAGCAGATCCAACAACCTGCCTGGATGGGA